>NW_020259825.1:0-4681 GCF_003255815.1 Theropithecus gelada
TGTCATTCATCTACTGTTTCTTATCCTGGATCAGGTCTTGAGCTATGAAATGCTCTGTCTCCTGAATATACAAGTAACCTGAGATCCACAGAGGTAAATATGGACATGTCTGGGCCCTGAGAGCATCACCCAGAAACCACATCCCTCCCCCAGAGAAGCCCCTGAGAGCACAGCTCCTCATTATGGACCGGACCTGGCGGATCCTCTTCTTGGTGGCAGCAGCCACAGGTAAGGGGTTCCCAAGTCCCAGTGATGAGAAGGGGTTGAGTTCAGTCAAGTGGGGTCTCATCCATTCCTGTGTCCTCCCCACAGGTGCCCACTCCCAGGTGCAGCTGGTGCAGTCTGGGACTGAGGTGAGGAAGCCTGGGTCCTCAGTGAAGGTCTCCTGTAAAGCTTCCAGATACACCTTTACCAGCTATGCTATGCGCTGAGTGAGACAGAACCTTGGACAAGGGCTTGAGTGGACGGGATTTTAGTTATTTGAGAGATGTTTCACATGACATTTATTCTGTGAGCAAATTTCAGGGATAGTCGAATGAATCAAATTAAGAAATCTGATACAGAACTTCCTCTGAATCGATCTTTGTAAACATCAATCTCTGAATCAATGTTGTAAATATTTTGGAACACAAACATAAGTTCACATTTTAACTCTATTTTTATCTCTATTTTAAAAATGCCAAAAAATCTCATTTTGTGCATGTGACAATTTGAATTCCTACCATCAATGCATGATATTTCTTGTTTTTCCACATTCATATTGTCATTTATCATCATGAGAATTGAGAGTTTTAACCACGCTAATAGGCGAGTAATGGTTTCTAATTTGTATTTAAATGCACACGTTCTTAATAAAAAATTCATATTTAACACTTTTTATATAATTTTTGATGAGATGCCTCTCCTGATATTTGGTTCATTTTTAACTGCGTTGTTTTCTTTTGATTCGTTGTAAGTTTACTTATATATTGATTATAAAATCATTTAACAAATTAAAAGAATTGGCCAGGGTCAGTGGCTCACAGCTGTAGTCCCAGCACTTTGGGAGGCCGAGACGGGCAGATCACGAGGTCAGGAGATGGAAACCATGCTGGCTAACACCGTGAAACCCCATCTCTACTAAAAATAAAAAAATAAAAAATAAAAAAAAATTGGCAGGTGTAGTGGCGGCGCCTGTAATCCGGAGGCTGAGGCAGGAGAACGGCGGGAACCCGCGAGACGGAGCTTGCAGTGAGCCGAGATCGCGCCGCTCACTCCAGCCTGGGCAACTGAGCAAGACTCCGTCTCCAAACAAACAAACAAAAAACAAAAAGAAACACAATAAATGAAAAGAATTGATTTAACAAATATGTGACTTGGAAATATTTTCTCCCACTCTAGTTGCCTTTTTCTTCCTTATCAGTGGATATTGCAGAAAAATTGTGTGTGTGTGTGTGTGTTTGCACAAATTTAGACCAAAAAAATAAAAAACTTCCATTCATAGATCATGTATTTGGCATTATATGTGAATCTCACTATAAAATACACTATTAGTGATTTTTTTTCCATGTCTCTAATCTCAGGCCACAATCAACTCGTGTTTAGCCTTCACCTACTGATTGGAGGACTATCCACCTGAGATATTTGGAAGACTTCTGTAAGGAGATGTGTTCTTCTTCCCATTGTTTGTTTATTTAATCATCTATTATTTATTTAATCATCTATTAATACGCTAGAGACTGAGAAAGAGTGATGGGCAGATTACCCTGTGCATCCAGACCTAGGAATCCTTTGATCCTGCCCTCTCTGAAATGCAGACACAGAGGATGGATGAGCAATGCTGAAAAATACTCTGAAAAAGATCCATGCTACATTATTCATTTTGTTGTTCAAATTGCCACAGCTTTATTAGGTGCTGGGCGCTGATTTAGTTTGGATCCTGCATCTTTACAGCCCACTTCATCCTTTTGTTTTTGAACACTTCCCTGTTTCCTGGATATTACAAAAAATTCTAAGTTCATTTTCTATATTACCTTTTTCATACATGGAATTAGCCATTTTTATAAAGAGTGTTTGTTTCTGATTTTAAAGAATAATATTAAAATAAAATATTGTGATACTGAGTATTTCTGTTTTTTAATGTGGTGTAAGTACTTCTAGGACCTCTCACCCAATTGCCCTAGTAAACGTGCATGTTTATAGGAACCATGTTTGTGGACACTTCAAAACTGTTTATGTATCTAATCTTCTGTAACTTGATTACATTAAAAATGAGAAGACACTGGACTCTCCACCCAACTACGCTACCACATGGACCTTTCCAGCCTTCCTTCCTTGACTGTCTATAACCACCCACTGTAAAGTGAGGAACCCCATCCCACCACATGCCATTTTATTACTTAGCTGCACAATTTCAGGACACATGCAGAGCGGCATCAGAAATGTAATGTTGTACCCTTGTAGGAAACATGTTTATCTACTAGAATAGAGTGGTTATGTGTGGTTTGTTTACAACTAAAACTTACAGAATCTCCTCATTTCCAAAGTTACTTATGTCAGCAACTTCATTTTCCACTTCCTTCTGTGAAGTCATTTCAATTATACGGTATCTTTTCATTTGTTTGAAATTCTGTAAAAGCCAAAACTAGAGTCAAGTAAACAGGATATTCCAGGAATTTAGAGGCTGGGTGTAAAATAAGTAAAACAGGCTCTGTTTAAGAAGAGTAAGAATATTCTAGTGAGGCCGGGCGCGGTGGCTCAAGCCTGTAATCCCAGCACTTTGGGAGGCCGAGACGGGCGGATCACGAGGTCAGGAGATCAAGACCATCCTGGCTAACACGGTGGAACCCCGTCTCTACTAAAAATACAAAAAACTAGCCGGGCGAGGTGGCGGGCGCCTGTAGTCCCAGCTACTCGGGAGGCTGAGGCAGGAGAATGGCGGGAACCCGGGAGGCGGAGCTTGCAGTGAGCTGAGATCTGGCCACTGCACTCCAGCCTGGGCGACAGAGTGAGACTCCGCCTCTGGTGCGGTATTAAAAAAAAAAAAAAAGAATATTCTAGTGATATGCAATGATTGAGACATGACACAATTAATTTGTCTAAGCTTGTAATTTTGTGATGGAAAATATAAACCTAAATATATACAATTAAAATATATTTAGCAGTTCATTAACCCTTGGATTAAGTGCATACTCCATAAAATTATCCAATAACGTATTTGGAAGTGTGGGAATGTTATGAGATACATGCAACAAAGAATGAAGTAATTTTCCTGACTTGCATGTATGATGTTTCCATTCAATGAAGACCTTTAAATAAGACAAAATCAATTTTCTACGTGACCCAGGCTTTTTCTTCCTGACAAGCAAACAACCCAGGTTTTTTCTTCCTGACAAGCAAACAACCCAGAACATTCTTTTCTTTCCTTGGTTGAGAAGGGTTTTCCCCAAACTTTAGCTCAGTTCAGGCATACACTGTCCCTGAATGGGCATGTACCCTCAGATGGGTACACACATCTGTCAGCATGCGGGCTCTTCTGTCAGACAAACACACCTTTCCTCGTGTGGATTCTTCCCTCAGACAAACCCACATGTCCCCACATGGACTCTTTCCTCAGACCACCACGTATGTCCTTACATTTACTCTTTTCTCAGGAAACAGACATTTCCTCATGTGGACTCTCGTCTCAAACAACCATGTCTCCATGAGAACTCTTCACTCAGATAAGTGCACACATTTCCACATTGACGGTTTCCTGACACAAGCACATATATTAAATCTCGAATAATTTTGTGGCAAAATGATCTCAAGATAATGATAATTATAAAACTCCTTTCTGACAAGGTGGAGATACGTTTTTTGTTTTTTGTTTTTTCATTTTAACTTTACTTTGCCTGATTGTCAGAAACAGTGGTTGGCAGCTCTAAATGTGCTGATCACAGACAGATGCCTGTTTTCTCTGGAAATGTATTTCTTCTGCTCTTACTGGTCTTATTTGTCGATAATATCTTCTGCAATGAAGATACCTGGACAGTGTCCACATTAGAGACTGAGAAAGAGTGATGGGCAGATTAACCCTGTGCATCCAGACCCAAGAATCCTTTGACCCTTCCCTCCCTGAAATGGAGACACAGAGGATGGATGAGCAATGCTGAGCGGTGCACCCATGACCACAAAAAGAAAGACACGGAAATGTGTCCCTTCCCCTCCTTATGAAAGGCAGCTCATCCCCTGTTCCTTCAGGCCCTGGTGAGGAGCCACCCCATGTCTGTGCCCGTCCTCAGTGTCCTCACCATGGGGTCTGCAGTGATCTGAGCTTCCCTCCTCATCACCCTCAGGATCAGGGCCCCTTGTGAATCAGGTCCAGCTGTGGCTGCTCCACATGTGGCTGTTCTCAGTCTGTTCTCTCTGTTTGCAGAAGACCTGTGTGAAGCTCACTGGTGGAGTCTGAGGTGGAAAAATTTTACAGCCCAGCAGTTCTCTGAGCCCCTCCTGCACAGCCTCTGGATTCACCTTCACTGACGGCAGCATCAGCTTGGTCCAGCAGGCTCCAGGACCGGGCTGGTGTGGGCGGCAACAGGGAGAAATTCAAGAGGAAGTTCTTACGTGAACTCTTACGTGCATGGTCTGACTGACATCTTTGCCTCTTTTATCATGTTTGTTCTGTAAATCACAACGAATGGTGCATTCTTCATCTATTATG
>NW_020259826.1:0-4678 GCF_003255815.1 Theropithecus gelada
TCTTTCCAGGTTTCATCTGAGGATATTTCCTTTTTCACCATAGCCCTCTATGGGCTTCCAAATATCACTTTGCAAATTCCACAAGAACTGTCTAAGCGAAAGGCTTCTTGAGGGGAAAGCTGTAACGCTGTGAGTTGATTTCACAGAACACAAAGAAGTTTCTCGGAAAGCTTCTTTTTTTCTGTTATCGGAGGATATCTCCTTTGGCCCTATAGTCTTCAAAGGGATCCGAAATATCGATTCTCAGATTCCACAGAAATAAGGCTATCAAAGTGATCCAGGAAATACAGATGTACGTTTGTGAGTGGAAGTCACACATGACAAAGCAGTTTCTAAGAAAGCTTCTTTCCAGTTTTTCTTTGAGGATACTTTCTTTTTCACCATAGCCCTCTATGGGCTTCCAAATATCCCTTTGTGAATTCCACAAGAACAGGCTTAGAGAGCAGCTTCTTGAGGGGAAAGCTGTAACTCTGTGAGATGAATTTACAGAACACTAGCAGTTTCTCAGAAAGCTTCTTTCCAGATTTCATCTGAGGATATTTCCTTTTTCACCATAGCCCTCAAAGGGGTTCCAAATATCACTTTGCCAATTCCACAAGAACTGTCTTAGCGAAAGGCTTCTTCAGGCGAAAGCTGTAACTCTGTGAGATGATTTCACAAAACACAAAGAAGTTTCTCAGAAAGCTTCTTTCTCTTTGTTATCGGAGGATATTTCCTTAGGCCCTATAGTCTTCAAAGGGATCCGAAATATCTGTTCTCAGATTCCACAGAAATAAGGCTAGCAATGAGATCCACGAAATACAGATGTAAGTCTGTGAGTGGAAGTCACACATCACAAAGCAGTTTCTCAGAAAGCTTCTTTCCAGTTTTTCTCTGAGGATATTTTCTTTTTCACCATAGCCCTCTATGGGCTTCCAAATATCACTTTGAAAATTCCACAAGAACTGTCTTAGCGAAAGGCTTCTTGAGGGGAAAGCTGTAACTCTCTGAAGTGATTTCACAGAACACAAAGAAGTTTCTCAGAAAGCTTCTTTCTCTTTGTTATCGGAGGATAATTCCTCTGGCCCTATATTGTTCAAAGGGATCCGAAATGTCTGTTCTCAGATTCCACAGAAATAAGGCTAGCAAAGAGATCCACGAAATACAGATGTAACACTGTGAGATGAATTAACAGAACACTAAGCAGTTTCTCACAAACTCTTTTCCAGATTTCATCTGAGGGTAATTCCTTTTTCATCATAGCCCTATATGGGCTTCCAAATATCACTTTGCAAATTCCACAAGAACTGTCTTAGCGAAAGGCTTCTTGAGGGAAA
This sequence comes from Theropithecus gelada, assembly GCF_003255815.1. Taxonomy (NCBI): domain Eukaryota; kingdom Metazoa; phylum Chordata; class Mammalia; order Primates; family Cercopithecidae; genus Theropithecus; species Theropithecus gelada. The sequence goes on from NW_020259826.1 coordinate 1,317, forward strand.
AGCTGTAACTCTCTGAGATGATTTCACAGAACACAAAGAAGTTTCTCAGAAAGCTTCTTTCTCTTTGTTATCGGAGGATATTCCCTGTAACCTTATAGTCTTCAAAGGGATCCGAAATATCTGTTTTGAGATTCCACAGAAATAAGCCTAGCAAAGAGATCCAGGAGATACAGATGTACCTCTGTGAGTGGAAGTCACACATCACAAATCAGTTTCTCAGAAAGCTTCTTTCTAGTTTTTCTCTGAGGATATTTACTTTTTAAACATAGCCCTCTATGGGATTCGAAATATCACTTTGCGAATTCCACAAGAACAGGCTTAGCGAGCGGCTTCTTGAGAGGAAAGCTGTAACTCTGTGAGATGAATTAACAGAACACTAAGCAGTTTCTCAGAAAGCTTCTTTCCAGATTTCGTCTCAGGATATTTCCTTTTTCACAATAGCCCTCTATGGGCTTCCAAATATCACTGTGCAAATTCCACAAGAACTGTCTTAAGCGAAAGGCTTCTTGATGGGAATTCTGTATCTCTGTGAGATGATTTCACAGAATACAAAGAAGTTTCTCAGAAAGCTTCTTTCTCTTTGTTATCGGAGGATATTTCCTTTGACCGTATAGTCTTCAAAGGGATCCGAAATATCTGTTCTCAGATTCCACAGAAATAAGGCTAGCAACGAGATCCACGAAATACAGATATAATTCTGTGAGTGGAAGTCACATATCACAAAGCAGTTTCTCAGAAAGCTTCTTTCCAGTTTTTCTCTGAGGATAGTTCCTTTGTCACCATTGCCCTCTATGGGCTTCCAAATATCACTTTGGGAATTCCACAAGAGCAGGCTCAGCGAGCAGTTTTGAGAGGAAAGCTGTATCTCTGTGAGATGAATTCACGGAAAACTATGCAGTTTCTCAGAAAACTACTTTCCAGATTTCATCTGAGGATATTTCCTTTTTCACCATAGCCCTCTATGGGCTTCCAAATATCACTTTGCCAATTCCACAAGAACTGTCTTAGAGAAAGGCTTCTTGAGGGGAAAGCTGTAACTCTGAGAGATGATTTCACAGAACACAAAGAATTTTCTCAGAAATCTTCTTTCTCCTTGTTGTCGGAGGATATTTCCTTTGGCCCTATAGTCTTCAAAGGGATCCGAAATATCTGTTCTGAGATTCCACAGAAATAAGGCTAGCAAAGAGATCCACGAAATACATATGTAACTCTGTGAGATCAATTAACAGAACACTAAGCAGTTTCTCAGAAAGCTTCTTTCCAGATTTCATCTGAGGATATTGCCTTTTTCACCATAGCCCTCTATGGGCTTCCAAATATCACTTTGCCAATTCCACAAGAACTGTCTTAGCGAAAGGCTTCTTGAGGGGAAAGCTGTAACTCTGTGAGATGATTTCACAGAACACAAAGAAGTTTCTCAGAAAGCTTCTTTCTCTTCGTTATCGGAGGATATATCCTTTGGCCCTGTAGTCTTCAAGGGGATCCGAAATACCTGTTGTCAGATTCCACAAAAATAAGGCTAGCAAAGAGATCCACGAAATACAGATGTAACTCTGTAAGTGGAAGTCACACATCACAAAGCAGTTTCTCAGAAAGCTTCTTTCCAGTTTTTCTCTGAGGATATTTCCTTTTTCACCATAGCCCTCTGAGGGCTTCCAAATATCACTTTGCAAATTCCACAAGAACTGTCTTAGCGAATGGCTTCTTTAGGGGGAAGCTGTAACGCAGTGAGATGATTTCACAGAATACAAAGAAGTTTCTCAGAAAGCTTCTTTCTCTTTGTTATCGGAGGATATTCCCTTTAACCCTATAGTCTTCAAAGGGATCTGAAATATCTGTTCTGAGATTCCACAGAAAAAAGGCTAGCAAAGAGATCCGGGAAATACAGATGTAACTCTGTGAGTGGAAGTCACACGTCACAAAGCAGTTTCTCAGAAAGCTTCTTTCCAGTTTTTCTCTGAGGATATTTCCTTTTTCACCATAGCCCTCTATTGGCTTCCAAATATCACTTTGCGAATTCCACAAGAACAGTCTTAGCGAGTGGCTTCTTCAGAGGAAAGCTGTAACTCTGTGAGATGAATTCACAGAACACTAAGCAGTTTCTCAGAAAGCTTCCCTCCATATTTCATCTGATGATATTTCCTTTTTCACAGTAGCCCTCTAGGGCCTTCCAAATATCACTTTGCAAATTCCACAAGAACTCTCTTAGCGAATGGCTTCTTGAGGGGAAAGCTGTAACTCTGTGAGATGATTTCACAGAACACAAAGAAGTTTCTCAGAAAGCTTCTTTCTCTTTGTTATCGGAGCATATTTCCTTTGGCCCTATAGTATATAAAGGGATCCGACATATCTGTTCTCAGATTAGACAGAAATAAGGCTAGCAAAGAGATCGAGGAAATACAGATGTAACTCTGTGAGTGGAAGTCACACATCACAAAGCAGTTTCTCAGAAAGTTTCTCTCCAGTTTTTCTCTGAGGATATTTCCTTTTTCACCATAGCCCTCTATGGGCATCCAAATATCACTTTGCGAATTCGTCAAGAACAGGCTTAGTGTGCGACTTCTTGAGGGGAAAGCTGTAACTCTGTGAGATCAATTCACAGAACACTAAGCAGTTTCTAAGAAAGCTTCTTTCCAGATTTCATCTGAGGATATTTCCTTTTTCACCATAGCCCTCTATGGGCTTCCAAATATCCCTTTGCGAATTCCACCAGTACAGGCTTAGCCCGCGGCTTCTTGTGGGGAAAGCTGTAACTCTCTGAGATGAATTAACAGAACACCAAGCAGTTTCTCAGAAAGCTTCTTTCCAGATTTCATCTGAGGATATTTCCTTTTTCATCATAGCCCTCAATGGGCTTCCAAATATCACTTTGCAAATTCCACAAGAACTGTCTTACCGAAAGGCTTCTTGAGGGGAAAGCTGTAACGCTGTGAGTTGATTTCACGGAACACAAAGAAGTTTCTCAGAAAGCTTCTTTCTCTTTGTTATCGGAGGATATCTCCTTTGGCCCTATAGTCTTCAAAGGGATCCGAAATATCTGTTCTCAGATTCCACAGAAATAAGGCTAGCAAAGAGATCCACGAAATACAGATGAAACTCTGTGAGGGGAAGTCACACATCACAAAGCCGTTTCTCAGAAAGATTCTTTCCAGTTTTTCTCGGAGGATATATTCTTTTTCACCATATCCCTCTATGGGCTTCCAAATATCACTTTGCGAATTCCACAAGAACAGGCTTAGCGAGCGGCTTCTTGAGGGGAAACCTGTAACTCTGTGAGATGAATTCACAGAACACTAAGCAGTTTCTCAAGAAGCTTCTTTCCAGGTTTCATCTGAGGATATTTCCTTTTTCACCATAGCCCT
>NW_020259827.1:0-4678 GCF_003255815.1 Theropithecus gelada
AGGGTCTGGAGTGGACCTCAAGCAATCTCCAACAGACCTACAGCTGACGGCCCTGACTGTTAGAAGGAAAACTATCAAAAAGGAAGGACACCTACACCAAAAGCCCATCAGTATGTCACCATCATCATCAAAGACCAGAGGCAGATAAAACCACAAAGATGGGGAAAAAGCAGGGCAGAAAAGCTGGAAATTCAAAAAATAAGAGTGCATCTCCCCCAGCAAAGGAGCACAGCTCATCGCCAGCAACGGATCAAAGCTTGACGGAGAATNGAAACCTGCCTGTCTCTGTAGACTCCACCTCTGGGGACAGGGCACAGATAACAACAAAAGCAGCAGAAACCTCTGCAGACGCAAAGGACTCTGTCTGACAGCTTTGAAGAGAGCAGTGGATCTCCCAACACGGAGGTTGAGATCTGAGAAGGGACAGACTGCCTGCTCAAGTGGGTCCCTGACCCCTGAGTAGCCTAACTGGGAGACATCCCCCACTAGGGGCAGTCTGACACCCCACACCTCACAGGGTGGAGTACACCCCTGAGAGGAAGCTTCCAAAGCAAGAATCAGACAGGTACACTTGCTGTTCAGAAATATTCTATCTTCTGCAGCCTCTGCTGCTGTTACCCAGGCAAACAGGGTCTGGAGTGGACCTCAAGCAATCTCCAACAGACCTACAGCTGAGGGTCCTGACTGTTAGAAGGAAAACTATCAAACAGGAAGGACACCTACACCAAAACCCCATCAGTACGTCACCATCATCATCAAAGACCAGCAGCAGATAAAACCACAAAGATGGGGAAGAAGCAGGGCAGAAAAGCTGGAAATTCAAAAAATAAAAGCGCATCTCCCCCGGCAGAGGAGCGCAGCTCATCGCCAGCAATGGATCAAAGCTGGACGGAGAATGACTTTGACGAGATGAGAGAAGAAGGCTTCAGTCTGTCAAACTTCTCAAAGCTAAAGGAGGAATTACATACCCAGCACAAAGAAACTAAAAATCTTGAAAAAAAAGTGGAAGAATTGATGGCTAGAGTAATTAATGCAGAGAAGGTCATAAACGAAATGAAAGAGATGAAAACCATGACACGAGAAATACGTGACAAATGCACAAGCTTCAGTAAGCGACTCAATCAACTGGAGGAAAGAGTATCAGCAATTGAGGATCAAATGAACGAAATGAATCGAGAAGGGAAACCAAAAGAAAAAAGAAGAAAAAGAAATGAACAAAGCCTGCAAGAACTATGGGATTATGTAAAAAGACTAAATCTACGTCTGATGGGGGTGCGTGAAAGTGAGGGGGAAAAATGGAACGAAGTTGGAAAACACTCTTCAGGATATCATCCAGGAGAACTTCCCCAACCTAGTAGGGCAGGCCAACATTCAAATCCGGGAAATACAGAGAATGCCACAAAGATACTCCTCGAGAAGAGCAACTCCAAGACACATAATTGCCAGATTCAACAAAGTTGAAATGAAGGAAAATATCTTAAGGGCAGCCAGAGAGAAAGGTGGGGTTACCCACAAAGGAAAGCCCATCAGACTCACAGCAGATCTCTCGGCAGAAACTCTACAAGCCAGAAGAGAGTGGGGGCCAATATTCAATATTCTTAAACAAAAGAATTTTAAACCCAGAATTTCATATACAGCCAAACTAAGTTTCATAATTGAAGGAGAAATAAAATCCTTTACAGATAAGCAAATGCTTAGAGATTTTGTCACCACAAGGCCTGCCTTACGAGAGACCCTGAAGGAAGCACTCAACATGGAAAGGAACAACCGGGATCAGCCATTGCATAAACATGCCAAAATGTAAAGACCATTTAGGCTAGGAAGAAACTGCATCAACTAACGATCAAAATAACGAGTTAATATCATAATGGCAGGATCAAGTTCACACATAACAATATTAACCTTAAATGTAAATGGACTAAATGGTCCAATGAAAAGACACAGTCTGGCAAACTGGATAAAGAGTCAAGACCCATCAGTCTGCTGTATTCAGGAGACCCATCTCACACACAGAGACATACATAGGCTCAAAATAAATGGATGGAGAAAGATTTAACAAACAAATGGGGAACAAAAAAAAGCAGGGGTTGCAATACTAGTCTCTGATAAAACAGACTTTAAACCATCAAAGATCAAAAGAGACAAAGAAGGCCATTACATAATGGTAAAGGGATCAATTCAACAGGAAGAGCTAACTATCCTAAATATATATGCTCCCAATACAGGAGCACCCAGATTCATAAAGCAAGTCCTTAGAGACTTACAAAGAGACTTAGACTCCCATACAATAATAATGGGAGACTTCAATACTCCACTGTCAACATTAGACAGATCAACGAGACAGAAAGTTAACAAGGATATCCAGGAATTGAACTCATCTCTGCCGTAAGCAGAACTAATAGACATCTATAGAACTCTCCACCCCAAATCAACAGAATATACATTCTTCTCAGCACCACATCGCACTTATTCCAAACTTGACCACATAATTGGAAATAAAGCACTCCTCAGCAAATGTACAAGAACAGAAATTATAACAAACTGTCTCTCAGAACACAGTGTAATCAAACCAGAACTCAGGACTAAGAAACTCAATCAAAACCGCTCAACTACATGGAAACTGAATAACCTGCTCCTGAATGACTACTGGGTACATAACGAAATGAAGGCAGAAATAAAGATGTTCTTTGAAACCAATGAGAACAAAGATACAACATACCAGAATCTCTGGGACACATTTAAAGCAGTGTGTAGAGGGAAATTTATAGCACTAAATGCCCACAAGAGAAAGCTGGAAAGATCTAAAATTGACACTCTAACATCACAATTAAAAGAACTAGTGAAGCAAGAGCAAACACATTCAAAAGCTAGCAGAAGGCAAGAAATAACTAAGATCAGAGCAGAACTGAAGGAGATAGAGACACAAAAAACCCTCCAAAAAATCAATGAATCCAGGAGTTGGTTTTTTGAAAAGATGAACACAATTCATTGACCACTAGCAAGACTAATAAAGAAAAAAAGAGAGAAGAATCAAATAGATGCAATAAAAAATGATAAAGAGGATATCACCACTGACCCCACAGAAATAAAAACTACCATCAGAGAATGCTTTAAACACCTCTACGCAAATACACTAGAAAACCTAGAAGAAATGGATAATTTCCTGGACACTTACACTCTTCCAAGACTAAACCAGGAAGAAGCTGAATCCCTGAATAGACAAATAGCAGGCTCTGAAATTGAGGCAATAATTAATAGCCTACCAACCAGAAAATCCAGGACCAGATGGATTCACAGCTGAATTCTACCAGAGGTACAAGGAGGAGTTGGTACCATTCCTTTTGAAACTATTCCAATCAATAGAAAAAGAGGGAATCCTCCCTAACTCATTTTATGAGGCCAACATCATCCTGATACCAAAGCCTGGCAGAGACACAACAAAAAAAGAGAAGTTTAGACCAATATCCCTGATGAACATCGATGCAAAAATCCTCAATAAAATACTGGCAAACTGGATTCAGCAGCACATCAAAAAGCTTATCCACCTATCCACCATGATCAAGTGGGCTTCATCCCTGGGATGCAAGGCTGGTTCAACATTGATTCGCAAATCAATAAATATAATCCAGCATATAAACAGAACCAAAGAGAAGAACCACATGATTATCTCAATAGATGCAGAAAAGGCTTTTGACAAAATTCAACCGCCCTTCATGCTAAAAACGCTCAATAAATTCGGTATTGATGGAACGTACCTCAAAATAATAAGAGCTATTTATGACAAACCCACAGCCAATATCATACTGAATGGGAAACACTGGAAAAATTCCCTTTGAAAACTGGCACAAGACAGGGATGCCCTCTCTCACCACTCCTATTCAACATAGTGTTGGAATTTCTGGCTAGGGCAATTAGGCAAGAGAAAGAAATCAGGGGTATTCAGTTAGGAAAAGAAGAAGTCAAATTGTCCCTGTTTGCAGATGACATGATTGTATACTTAGAAAACCCCCTTGTCTCAGCCCAAAATCTCCTAAAGCTGATAAGCAACTTCAGCAAAGTCTCAGGATACAAAATTAATGTGCAAAAATCACAAGCATTCTTATACACCAGTAACAGACAAACAGAGAGGCAAATCATGAATGAACTTCCATTCACAATTGCTTCCAAGAGAATAAAATACCTAGGAATCCAACTTACAAGGGATGTAAAGGACCTCTTCAAGGAGAACTACAAACCACTGCTCAGTGAAATCAAGGAGGACACAAACAAATGGAAGAACATACGATGCTCATGGATAGGAAGAATCAATATCGTGAAAATGGCCATACTGCCCAAGGTAATTTATAGATTCAATGCCATCCCCATCAAGCTACCATGAGTTTCTTCACAGAATTGGAAAAAACTGCTTTAAAGTTCATATGGAACAAAAAAAGGGCCCGCATCTCCAAGACAATCCTAAGTCAAAAGAACAAAGCTGGAGGCATCACGCTACCTGACTTCAAACTATACTACAAGGCTACAGTAACCAAAACAGCATGGTACTGGTACCAAAACAGAGATATAGACCAATGGAATAGAACAGAGTCCTCAGAAATAATACCACACATCTACAGCCATCTGATCTTTGACAAACCTGAGAGAAACAAGAAATGGGGAAAGGATTCCCTATTTAATAAAT
>NW_020259828.1:0-546 GCF_003255815.1 Theropithecus gelada
TTGGAAGCCCATAGAGGGCTTCCAAATATCACTTTACCAATTCCACAAGAACTGTCTTAGCGAAAGGCTTCTTGAGGTTAAAGCTGTAACTCTGTGAGATGATTTCACAGAACACAAAGAAGTTTCTCAGAAAGCTACTTTCTCTTTGTTAACGGAGGATATTTCCTTTGACCCTATAGTATTCAAAGGGATCCGAAATATCTGTTCTCAGATTCCACAGAAATAAAGCTAGCAAAGAGATCCACGAAATCCAGATGGTACTCTGTGAGATGAATTAACAGAACACTAAGCAGTTTCTCAGAAAACTTCTTTCCAGATTTCATCTGAGGATATTTCCTTTTTGACCATAGCCCTCTATGGGCTTCCAAATATCACTTTACCAATTCCACAAGAACTGTCTTAGCCAAAGGCTTCTTGAGGGGAAAGCTGTAACTCTGTGAGATGATTTCACAGAACACAAAGAAGTTTCTCAGAAAGCTTCTTTCCCTTAGTTATCGGAGGATATTTCCTTTGGCCCTATAGTCTCCAAAGGGATCCGAAATATCT
>NW_020259828.1:582-4799 GCF_003255815.1 Theropithecus gelada
GAGATGATTTCACAGAACACAAAGAAGTTTCTCAGAAAGCTTCTTTCCCTTTGTTATCGGAGGATATTTCCTTTGGCCCTATAGTCTTCAAAGGGATCCGAAATATCTGTTCTCAGATTCCACAGAAATAAGGCTAGCAAAGAGATCCACGAAATACACATGGAACTCTGTGAGATGAATTAACAGAACACTAAGCAGTTTCTCAGAAAGCTTCTTTCCAGATTTCATCTGAGGATATTTCCTTTTTCAACGTAGCCCTCTATGGGCTACCAAATATCACTTTGCCATTCCACAAGAACTGTCCTAGCGATAGGCTTCTTGAGGGGAAAGCTGTAATTCTGTGAGATGATTTCGCAGAACAAAAGGAAGTTTCTCAGAAGGTTTCTTTCTCTTTGTTTTCAGAGCATATTTCCTTTGGCCCTATAGTCTTCAAAGGGATCCGAAATATCTGTTCTCAGATTCCACAGTAATAAGACTAGCAAAGAGATCCACGAAATATAGAGGTCACTCTGTGAGATGAATTAACAGAACACTAAGCAGTTTCTCCGAAAGCTTCTTTCCAGGGTTCATCTGAGGATATTTCCTTTTTCACCCTAGCCCTCTATGGGCTTCCAAGTATCACTTTGCCAATTCCACAAGAACTGTCTTGGCGAAAAGCTTCTTGAGGGGAAAGCTGTAACTCTGTGAGATGATTTCACAGAAGAGAAAGAAGTTGCTCAGAAAGCTTCTTTCTCTTTGTTATCGGAGGATATTTCCTTTGGCCCTATAGTCTTCAAAGGGATCCGAAATATCTCTTCTCAGATTCCACAGAAATAATTCTAGCAAAGAGATCCACGAAATACAGATGTAACACTGTGAGATGAATTAACAGAACACTAAGCAGTTTCTCAGAAAGCTTCTTTCCAGATTTCATCTGAGGATACTTCCTTTTTCAAAATAGCCCTCTATGGGCTTCCAAATATGGCTTTGACAATACCACAAGAACTATCTTAACGAAAGGCTTCTTCAGTGCAAATCTGTAACTCTGTGAGATGATTTCACAGAACACAAAGAAGATTCTCAGAAAGCTTCTTTCTCTCTGTTATCGGAGGATATTTCCCTTGGCCTTATAGTCTTCAAAGGGATCTGAAATATCTGTTCTCAGATTCCACAGAAATAAGGCCAGCAAGGAGATCCACGAAATACAGATGCAACACTGTGAGATGAATTAACAGTACACTAAGCAGTTTCTCAATAAGCTTCTTTCCAGATTTCATCTCAGGATATTTCCTTTTTCACCATAGCCCTCTATGGGCTTCCAAATATCACTTTGCCAATTCCACAAGAACTGTGTTAGTGAAAGGATTCTTGAGGGGAAAGCTGTAATTCTGTGAGGTGATTACGCAGAACACAAAGAACTTTCTCAGAAAGCTTCTTTCTCTTTGTTATCGGAGGATATTTCCTGTGGCCCTATAGTCTTCAAAGGGATCCGAAATATCTGTTCTCAGATTCCACAGAAATAAAGCTAGCAAATAGATCCACGAAATACAGATGTAACTCTGTGAGGTGAATTAACAGAACACTAAGCAGTTTCTCAGAAAGCTTCTTTCCAGATTTCATCTGAGGATATTTCCTATTTTACCATAGCCCTCTATGGGCTTCCAACTATCACTTTGCCAATTCCACAAGAACTGTCATAGAGAAAGATTTCTTGAGGGGAAAGCTGTAAGTCTGTGAGATGATTTCACAGAACACAAAGAAGTTTCTCAGAAAGCTTCTTTCTCTTTGTTATCGAAGGATATTTCCTTTGGCCCTGTAGTCTTTAAAGGGATCCGAAATATTTTTTCTCAGATTCCACAGAAATAAGGCTAGCAAAGGGATCAATGAAATACAGATGTAACTCCGTGAGTGGAAGTCAAACATGACAGAGCAGTTTCTCAGAAAGCTTCTTTCCATATTTCATCAGAGGATACTTCCTTTTTCACCATAGCCCTCTAAGGGCTTCCAAATATCACTTTACCAATTCCACAAGAACTGTCTTAGCGAAAGGCTTCTTGAAAGGGAAGCTGCAACTCTGAGAGATGATTTCACAGAACACAAAGAAGTTTCTCAGAAAGCTTCTTTCTCTTTGTTATCAGAGGGTATTTTCTTTGGCCCTATAGTCTTCAAAGGGATCCGAAATATCTGTTCTCAGATTCCACAGAAATAAGGCTGGCAAAGAGATCCACGAAATACAGATGTAACTCTGTGAGATGAATTAACAGAACACTAAGCAGTTTCTCAGAAAGCTTCTTTCCAGATTTCATCTGAGGATATTTCCTTTTTCAACGTAGCCCTCTAAGGGGTTCCAAATATCACTTTGCCAATTCCAGAGTAACTGTCTTAGTGAAAATCTTCTTGAGGGATAAGTTGTAACTCTGTGAGATGATTTCACAGAACGCAAAGAAGTTTCTCATAGAGCTTCTTTCTCTTGTTATCGGAGGATATTTCCTTTGGCCCTATAGTCTTCAAAGGGATCGGAAATATCTGTTCTCAGATTCCACAGAAATAAGGCTAGCAAGGAGATCCACGAAATACAGATGTAACTCTATGAGTCGAAGTCAGACATCACAGAGCAGTTTCTCAGAAAGCTTCTTTCCAGATTTCATCTGAGGCTAGTTGCTTTTTCTACATAGCCCTCTATGGGCTTCCAAATATAACTTTGCCAATTCCACAAGAACTGTGTTAGCGATAGACTTCTTGAGGCGAAAGCTGTACCTCTGTGAGATGATTTCACAGAACACGAAGAGGTTTCTCAGAAAGCTTCTTTCTCTTTGTTATCGGAGGACGTTTCCTTTGGCACTATAGTCTTCAAAGGGATCCTAAATATCTGTTCTCAGATTCCAGAGAAATAAGGCTAGCAAAGAGATCCACGAAATACATATGTAACTCTGTGAGTGGAGGTCAAATATCACAGAGCAGTTTCTCAGAAAGCTTCTTTCCAGATTTCATCTGAGTATATTTCCTTTTTCACCATAGCCCTTTAAGGGCTTCCTAATATCACTTCACCAATTCCACAAGAACTGTCTTAGCGACAGGCTTCTTGAGTGGAAAGCTGTAACTCTGTGAGATGATTTCACAGAACACAAAGAAGTTTCTCAGAAAGTTTCTTTCTCTTTGTTATCAGAGCATATTTCCTTTGGCCCTAAAGTCTTCAAAGGGATCCGAAATATCTGTTCTCAGATTCCACAGAAATAAGGATAGCAAAGAGCTCCACGAAGTACAGATGTAACTCTGTGAGATGAATTAACAGAACACTAAGCAGTTTCTCAGAAAACTTCTCTCCAGATTTCATCTGAGGATATTTGCTTTTTCACCATAGCCCTCTACGGGCTTCAAAATATCACTTTGCCAATTCCACAAGAACTGTCTTCCGAAAGTTTTCTTGAGGGGAAAGCTGTAACTCTGTGAGATGATTTCACAGAACACAAAGAAGTTTCTCAGAAAGCTTATTTCTCTCTTTTATCGGAGGATACTTCCTTTGGCCATATAGTCTACAAAGGGCTCCAAAATATCTGTTCTCCGATTCCACAGAATTAAGGCTAGCAAAAAATTCCAAGAAATACAGATGCACCTCTGTGAGATGAATTAAGACAACACTAAGCAGTTTCTAAGAGAGCTTCTTTTCAGATTTCATCTGAGGATATTTCCTTTTTCACCGTAGCCCACTATGGGCTTCGAAATATCACTTTGCCAATTCCACAAGAACTGTCTTAGTGAAAGGCTTCTTGAGGGAAAAGCTGTAACTCTGTGAGATGATTTCACAGAACACAAAGAGGTTTCTCAGAAAGCTTCTTTCTCTTTGTTATCGGAGGATATTTCCTTTGGCCCTATAGTCTTCAAAGGGATCCGAAATATCTGTTCTCAGATTCCACAGAAATAAGGATAGCAAAGAGATCCACGAAGTACAGATGTTACTCTGTGAGATGAATTAACAGAACAATAAGCAGTTTCTCAGAAAATTTCTTTCCAGATTTCATCTGAGGATATTTCCTTTTTCACGATAGTCCTCTATGGGCTTCCAAATATCACTTTGCCAATTCCACAAGAACTGTCTTCCAAAAGATTTCTTGAGGGGAAAGCTGTAACTCTGTAGATGATTTCACAGAACACAGGGAAGTTTTTCAGAAAGCTTATTTCTCTTTGTTATCGGAGGATATTTCCTTTGGCCCTATAGTCTACAAAGGGATCCGAAATAT
>NW_020259829.1:0-1383 GCF_003255815.1 Theropithecus gelada
GGCAAAGTGATATTTGGAAGCCCATAGAGGGCTATGGTGAAAAAGGAAATATCCTCACATGAAATCTGGAAAGAAGCTTTCGGAGAAACTGCTCTGTGATGTGTGACTTTCACTCACCGAGTTACATCTGTGTTTCGTGGATCTCTTCTCTAGCCTTACTTCTGTGGAATCTGACAACAGATATTATGGATCTTTTTGAATACTCTAGGTCCAAAGGAAATATCCTCCGATAAAAAAGAGAAAGAAGCTTTCTGAGAAACTTCTTTGAGTTCTGTGAAATCATCTCACAGAGTTACAGCTTTCCCCTCAAGAAGACTTTCCCTAATACAGTTCTTGTGGAATTGGCAAAGTGATATTTGGAAGCCCATAGAGGGCTATGGTGAAAAAGGAAATATCCTTAGATGAAATCTGGAAGGAAGGTCTGTGAGAAACTGTTAAGTGTTCTGTTAATTCATCTCCCAGAGTTACATCTGTATTTCGTGGATCTCTTTGCTAGCCTTATTTCTGTGGAATTTAAGAACAGATATTTCGGATCGCTTTGAAGACCATCGGGCCAAAGTAAATATCCTCCGATAACAAAGAGAAAGAAGCTTTCTTAGAAACTTCTTTGTGATATGCGAAATCATCTCACAGAGTTACTGCTTGCCCCTCAAGAAGCCTTTCGCTAAGACAGTTCTTGTGGAATTGGCAAAGTGATATTCGGAAGAGCATAGAGGGCTAAGGTGAAAAAGGAAATATCCTCAGATGAAATCTGGAAAGAAGCTTTCTGAGAAACTGCTGAGTGTTCCGTTAATTCTTCTCCCAGAGTTACATCTGTATTTCGTTGATCTCTTTGCTAGCCTTATTTCTGTGGAATCTGAGAACAGATATTTCGGAACCCTTTGAAGACTATAGGGCCAAAGGAAATATCCTCCGATAACAAAGAGAAAGAACCTTTCGGAGGAACTTCTTTGTGTTCTGTGAAATCATCTCACAGAGTTACAGCTTTGCCCTCAAGAAGCCTTTCGCTAAGACAGTTCTTGTGGAATTGGCAAAGTGATATTTGGAAGCCCATAGAGGGCTATGGTGAAAAAGGAAGTATCCTCAGATGAAATCTGGAAAGAGGCTTTCTGAGAAACTGCTCTGTTTTGTGTGACTTCCACTCACAGTGTTACATCTTTATTACGTGGATCTGCTTGCTAGCCTTATTACTGTGGAATCTGAGAATAGATATTTCGGATCCCTTTGAAGAGTATAGGACCAAAGGAAATATCCTCCGATAACAAAGAGAAGGAAGCTTTCTGAGAATCTTCTTTGTGTTCTGTGAAATCATCTCACAGAGTTACAGCTTTCCCCTCAAGAAGCCTTTCGCTAAGACAGTTCTTGTGGAATTGGCAAAGTGAT
>NW_020259829.1:1393-2065 GCF_003255815.1 Theropithecus gelada
AAGAAGCCTTTCGCTAAGACAGTTCTTGTGGAATTGGCAAAGTGATATTTGGAAGCCCCTAGAGGGCTATGGTAAAAAAGGAAATATCGTCAGATGAAATCTGGAAAGAAGCTTTCTGAGAAACTGCTGAGTTTTCTGTTAATTCATCTCCCAGAGTTACATCCGTATTTCATGGATCTCTTTGCTAGCCTTATTTCTGTGGAAGCTGAGAACAGATATTTCGGATCCCTTTGAAGACTATAGGGCCAAAGGAAATATCCTCCTATAACAAAGAGAAATAAGCTTTCTGAGAAACTTCTTTGTGTTCTGTGAAATCATCTCAGAGAGTTAGAGCTTTCCCCTCAAGAAGCCTTTCGCTAAGACAGTTCTTGTGCAATTGGCAAGGTGATATTTGGAAGCCCATAGAGGGCTATGGTGAAAAAGGAAATATCCTCAGATGAAATCTGGAAAGAAGCTTTCTGAGATACTGCTGAGTCTTCTGTTAATTCATCTCACAGATTTACATCTGTATTTCGTGGATCTCTTCTCTAGCCTTATTTCTGTGGAATCTGAGAACAGGTATTTCGGATACATTTGAAGTGTATAGGGCCAAAGGAAATATCCTCCGATAACAAAGAGAAAGAAGCTTTCTGAGAAACTTCTTTGTGTTCTGTGAAATCATCTCACAGAGTT
>NW_020259829.1:2112-2752 GCF_003255815.1 Theropithecus gelada
CCTTTGAAGGGTATAGGGCCAAAGGAAATATCCTCCGATAACAAAGAGAAAGAAGCTTTCTGAGAAACTTCTTTGTGTTCTGTGAAATCATCTCACAGAGTTACAGATTTCCCCTCCAGAAGCCTTTCTCTAAGACAGTGGCTGTGGAATTGGCAAATTGATATTTGGAAGCCCATAGAGGGCTATGGTGAAAAAGGAAATATCCGCAGATGAAATCTGCAAAGAAGCTTTCTGAGAGACTGCTGAGTGCTCTGTTATTTCATCTCCCAGAGTTACATCTGTATTTCGTGGATCTCTTTGTTAGCTTTATTTCTGTGGAATCGGAGAACAGATATTTCGGATTCCTTTCAAAACTATATGGCCAAAGGAAATATCCTCCGATAACAAAGAGAAAGAAGCTTTCTGAGAAACTTCTTTGTGTTCCGTGAAATCATCTCACAGAGTTACAGCTTTCCCCTCAAGAGGGCTTTCGCTAAGACAGTTCTTGTGGAATTGGCAATGTGATATTTGAAAGCCCATAGAGGGCTATGGTGAAAAAGGAAATATCATCAGATGAGATCTGGTAAGAAGCTTTCTGAGAAACTGTTGAGTGTTCTGTTAATTCATCTCACAGAGTTACATCTGTATTTCGTGGATCTCT
>NW_020259829.1:2845-4677 GCF_003255815.1 Theropithecus gelada
TATGGGCTTCCAAATATCACTTTGCCAGCCTTATTTCTGTGGAATCTGAGAACAGATATTTCGGATCCCTTTGAAGACTATAGGGTCAAAGGAAATATCCTCCGATAACAAAGAGAAAGAAGCTTTCTGAGAAACTACTTTGTGTTCTGTGAAATCATCTCACAGAGTTTCAGCTTTCCCCTGAAGAACCCTTTCGCTAAGACAGTTCTTCTGGAATTGGCAAAGTGATATTTGGAAGCCCATAGAGGCCTATGGTGAAAAAGGAAATATCCTCAGATGAAATCTGGAAAGAAGCTTTCTGAGAAACTGCTTAGTGTTCTGTTAATTCATCCCCAGAGTTACATCTGTATTTCGTGGATCTCTTTGCTAGCCTTATTTCTCTGGAATCTGAGAACAGATATTTCGGATCCCTTTGAAGACTATAGGGCCAAAGGAAATATCCTCCAATAACAAAGAGAAAGAAGGTTTCTGAGAAACTTCTTTGTGTTCTGTGAAATCATCTCACAGACTTACAGCTTTCCCCTCAAGAAGCCTTTCGCTAAGACAGTTCTTTTGGAATTGGCAAAGTGATATTTGGAAGCCCATTCAGGGCTATGGTGAAAAAGGAAATATCCTCAGATGAAATCTTTAAAGAAGATTTCTGATAAACTGCTGAGTGTTCTGTTAATTCATCTCACAGAGTTACTTCTGTATTTCGTGCATCGCTTTGCTAGCCTTATTTCTGTGGAATCTGAGAACACATATTTCGAATCCCTTTGAAGAGTATAGGGCCAAAGGAAATATCCTCCGATAAGAAAGAGAAAGAAGCTTTCTGAGAAACTTCTTTGTGTTCTGTGAAATCATCTCACAGAGTTAGAGCTTTCCCCTCCAGAAGCCTTTCGCTAAGACAGTTCTTGTGGAATTGGCAAAGTGATATTTGAAAGCCCGTAGAGCGCTTTGATGAAAAAGGAAATATCCTCAGATGAAATCTGCAAAGAAGCTTTCTGAGAATCTGCTCTGTGATGTGTGACTTCCACTCACAGAGTTACATCTTTATGTCGTGGATCTCTTTGCTAGCATTATTTCTGTGGAGTCTGAGAACAGATATTTCGGATCCCTTTGAAGACTATAGGGCCAAAGGAAATATCCTCCGATAACAAAGAAAAAGAAGCTGTCTGAGAAACTTCTTTGTGTTCTGTGAAATCATCTCCCAGGGTTACAGCTTTCCCCTAAAGAAGCCTTTCGCTAAGACAGTTCTTGTGGAATTGGCAAAGTGATATTTGAACGCCCCTAGAGGGCTAAGGTGAAAAAGGAAATATCCTCAGATGAAATCTGGAAAGAAGCTTTCTGAGAAACTGCTCTGTGATGTCTGACTTCCACTCACAGAGATACATCTGTATTTCGTGGATCTCTTTGCTAGCCTTATTTCTGTGGAATCTGAGAACAGATGTTTCGGATCCCTTTGAAGAATATACGGCCATAGGAAATATCCTCCGACTAAAAAGTGAAAGAAGCTTTCTGAGAAACTCCTTTGTGTTCTGTAAAATCATCTCACAGAGTTACAGCTTTCCCCTCAAGAAGCCTTCTGCTAAGACAGTTCTTGTGGAATTGGCAAAGAGATATTTGGAAGCCCATAGAGGGCTATGTTGAAAAAGGTAATATCCTCAGATGAAATCTGGAAAGAAGCTTTCTGAGAAACTGCTCTGTGAAGTGTGACTTTCACTCACAGAGTTACATCTGCATTTCGTGGATCTCTTTGCTAGCCTTTTTTTTTGTGGAATCTGAGAACAGATATTTCGGATCCCTTTGAAGACTATAGGGCCAAAGGAAATATCCTAGGATAACAAAGAGAA
>NW_020259830.1:0-4807 GCF_003255815.1 Theropithecus gelada
AAGAAAGAAAGAAAGAAAGAAAGAAAGAAAGAAAGAAAGAAAGAAAGGAAGGAAGGAAGGAAGGAAGGAAGGAAGGGAGAAAAAAGAAAGAAAGAAAAGAAAGAAAGAAGGAAAGAAAGAAGAAATAAATGAATGAAAGAAAGAAGGAAAGAAAGAAAAGAAAGAAAGAAAGAAGGAAAGAAAGAAGAAATAAATGAACGAAAGAAAGAAGGAAAGAAGGAAAGAAAGAAAAGAAAGAAAGAAAGAAAGAAAGAAAGAAAGAAAGAAAGAAAGAAAGAAAAAGAAAGGAAGGTAGAAAAGAAAGAAAGCAAAAAGCCTATGGAACCTGGTACTGCCAGTGGGTCTCCCATCCAAGTATTAACCAGACCTGACCCTGCTTAGCTTCCGAGATCAGATGAGATCGGGCACGTTCAGAGTGGTATGGTGGTAGACACTGGCAGAGGTGCCTGGCTGACCCAGGAGCTCGGCTCTGCCATGCCTGCCGGCTTCCAGGTGGCACTGTTGGCCTAGGGCTACCAGGCTGGGATCAGGACCCCCATGCTGCTCACCCACAGCCTTCCCTCTGGCTCCCAAGCTCCCGAGCTTCCACCACGTCGCACCTGCTCGGAACAGGGAGTGCTCCAAGGCATCAGGGTCCAGGGCTCACATTCCTGGGATCCCATCCGGTCCTCCACCCTGTTGGGGAGGTATTCTTTTGGTACCTGGCTGCTCCAGAGCACTGTGAAGGGTTTCTCTTGGATTAATTGCTTGCTTTGGAAGTGGGTTTCGTAGGCTCCTTCCTTTCTGGGCACCTCAATCTGATCTTGGTGTGGTTCACTGGGCCCCTTGATTGGCAGAGTTCACCCGTCCATTTGGCGGGAGCTGTGGCAATGGGCGTGCCCATGGGACCCAAGGTCTGGGTCTGTGGATTGTCCTCGGGACTACAGTTACAAGAAGATGATGGCAATGGGAATCCGGGTGCACAGGGACTGTTTTCCTGGTGGCTGGTGAAGCAATGTCCTTCCCCGAATAAAGCAGCCCTGGCATTCTGGAGCAGAGGTCTTGGCTGGCATGTGTAGCACCCGCTGCCCCTGCCCACCTCTTCCCCTGGTTCGGAAAGTTGTGGCAGCACCCGATGAGTGGATTGAATCACCTGGTCATTCCCGGAGCAGGAAGGCACAGCAAACGGCAGGGAACCCGTTTGGGGTCCAGCACCCTGCACTCCTGGAGTGGAGCCAGGCTTCTGGAGGGGTGGTGGTGAGGTGGAAGTGGTGGGATTCTGATGCCCAATGGTGTTTTGGTGGCGGAAACCCAGGAGGAAGTCCCAGGCTGTGGCGCATGTAAGCAGGTGTAAGCAGGTGATAAAGTGGGAGCAGAGTCAGGGGAGTTGGGAAGCATGGCAACTGTAGGGGGAAGTGAGGGATGGGGAAGCCACAAAAGATTATAGCAGGCCAGGCACAGTGGATCACACCTGTAATCCCAGCACTTTGGCAGGCTGAGATGGGTGGATCAAGAGGTCAGGAGATCCAGATAAACCTGCCTAACACAGAGAAACCCAGTCTCTACTAAAACTACAAAACATGAGCCGGGCTTGGTGTCAGGCGCCAGTAGTCTCAGCTGCCAGGGAGGCTGAGGAAGGAGAACGGTGTGAACCCAGGAATTGGAGCTTGCAGTGAGCTGAGATCACTCCACTGCACTCCAGCCTGGGTGACAGAGTGAGACTCTGTCTGGAAGAGAAGAAAGAAAGAAGGAAAGAAAGAAAGAAAGAAAGAAAGAAAGAAAGAAAGAAAGAAAGAAAGAAAGAAAGAAAGAAAGAAAGAAAGAAAGGAGGGAGGGAGGGAGGGAAGGAGGAAGGAAGGAAAGGAAAAAAGAAAGAACAGGAAAGAAAGAAGAGAAAGAAGGAAAGAAAGAAGAAAACAATAAGGAAAGAGAGAGAAGGAAAAGAAAGAAAGAAAAAGGAATGAAAGAAAGAAAAAGAAGGAAGGAAAGAAAGAAAGAAAGAAAGAAAGAAAGAAAGAAAGAAAGAAAGAAAGAAAGAAAGAAAGNAAAGAAAGAAGAGAAAGAAGGAAAGAAAGAAGAAAACAATAAGGAAACAGAGAGAAAGGAAAAGAAAGAAAGAAAAAGAAAGGAAGGAAGGAAGGAAGGAAGGAAGGAAGGAAGGAAAGAAAGAAAGAAAGAAAGAAAGAAAGAAAGAAAGAAAGAAAGAAAGAAGGAAGAGAGAGAGAAGGAGAGAAAGGAAGGTAGAAAAGAGAGAAAGACCAGAAAGAAAGCAAAAATCCCTACAGCACCCGGTATTCTCAGGCAGTCTCCCATCCAAGTACTAACCAGGCCTGACCCTGCATACTGAGTGAGCGGGGAAGCCAAAATAGCCTAGAGCAGGCCGAGACTGGTGGATCACACCTGTAATCACAGCACTTTGGGAGGCTGAGGTGGGTGGATCACGAGGTCAGGAGATGCAGACCAGCCTGGCTAACACAGTGAAACCCAGTCTCTGGTAAAACTACAATACAAGAGCCTGGAGTAGTGGCAGGTGCCTGTATTTCCAGCTGCTCTGGAGGCTGAGGCGGAAGAATGGCGTGAACCCAGGAGGCAGAGCTTGCAGTGAGCCAAGATCAAGCCACTGCACTCCAACCTGGGTGACAGAGCGAGACTCCATCTGGAAGAAAGAGAGAGTAAGATAGAAAGACAGAAAGAAAGTAAGAGAGACAGAAAGAAAGAAAGAAAAGAACGAAGAAAGAAAGTAAGAAAGAGAGAAAGAAAGAAAAGAAGAAAGAAGGAAAGAAAGAAAGAATGAAAGAAAGAAAGGAGAGAGAGAGAAGGGAAGAATGAGGTAGAAAAGAAAGAGAGAAAGAAAGAAAAGAGGCCGGGCGCGGTGGCTCAAGCCTGTAATCCCAGCACTTTGGGAGGCCGAGGCGGGTGGATCACAAGGTCAGGAGATCCAGACTATCCTGGCTAACATGGTGAAACCCCGTCTCTACTAAAAATACAAAAAAAACCTAGCCGGGCGCAGTAGCGGGCGCCTGTAGTCCCAGCTACTCGGGAGGCTGAGGCGGGAGAATGGCGTGAACCCGGGGGGCGGAGCTTGCAGTGAGCCGAGATCGCGCCACTGCACTCCAGCCTGGGAGACACAGTGAGACTCCGTCTCAAAAAAAAAAAAAAAAAAAAAAAAAAAAAAAAAAAAAAAAAAAGAAAAGAAGAAAGAAGGAAAGAAAGAATGAAAGGAAGAAAGGAGAGAGAGAAGGGAAGAGAAGGGAAGAATGGAAGGTAGAAAAGAAAGAAAGAGAGAAAGAAAGAAAAGAAGAAAGAAGGAAAGAAAGAAAGAATGAAAGAAAGAAGAGAGAGAAGGGAAGAACGGAAGGTAGAAAGGAAAGAAAGATAAGAAAGAAAGCAAAAAAGTCTGTAGCACCCGGTATTCCCAAGTGGTCTCCCATCCAAGTACTAACTAGACCCGACCCTGCTTAGCTTCCAAGATCAGATGAGATCGGGCGTGTTCAGGGTGGTATGGACAGACACCACAGAGGCCCTTGGGTGCCCCAAGAGCCCGGCCCAGCCCTGTCTGCTGGCTTCCAGTCCACACTGCCAGCCTGGGGATGCCGGGCTCAGGTCGGGAGCCCCGAGCCACTCGCACGCGGCCTTCCCCCGGCTCCCCAGCTACCGAGCTTCAACCATGTCGGCCACTAGGAACAGGGAGTGCTCTGAAGTGTCAGGGCCCAGGGCCTACGATCCTGCGACCCCGTCCAATACTCCATCCTGTCATGGAGGTATTCTTTTGCATCCCTGGCTGCTCTGGAGCTCCTGTGAGGCCCCCTCTTTCCACACCCACCCAGAGCCATCAGGACTGGCCAAGGTCAAACAGGCGGCCATGCGGTGTGTGGCCATTTTCTCACAGTGCCAACACCCGGGCCTGCAACTTTAGTGTCCAGCACCCTGCCCTCCCAGACTGGAGCCCTGAATCCTGGCTCCTGGCTGGACGGCGGCTAGGCGGAAGTGGTGGAATGCTGCTGCCTGGTGGTGCTTTGTTGGCGCAACCCCAGAAGGAGTTCCCCAGGTGTGTCGGGGTTTTAGGGGCATGATAAAGGGGGAGCAGAGTCAGGGGAGGTTGAGAAGCATGGCGATAGTAGGGGGAAGCGAGGGAGGGGGAAGGCCACAAAAGCCTCCTGCAGGTTGGGTGCAGTGGATCACAAATGTAATCCCATCACTTTGGGAGGTTGAGACGTGTGGATCACGAGGTCAGGAGATCTAGACCTGCCTGGCCTACAAGGTGAAAACCCATCTCTAGTAAATCTACAAAACATGAGCCGGGTGTGCTGAAGGGTGTGTGTAGTCTCAGCTGCTCAGGAGGCTGAGGCAGGAGCATGGCGTGAACCCTGGAGGCAGAGCTTGCAATGAGCAGAGATTGCGCCACTACACTCACAAGGTCAGGAGATCTAGACCTGCCTGGCCTACAAGGTGAAAACCCATCTCTAGTAAATCTACAAAACATGAGCCGGGTGTGCTGAAGGGTGCGTGTAGTCTCAGCTGCTCAGGAGGCTGAGGCAGGAGCATGGCGTGAACCCTGGAGGCAGAGCTTGCAATGAGCAGAGATTGTGCCACTACACTCCAGCCTGGGTGACAGACTGGGACTAGGTTTAGAAAAAAAAGAAGGAAGGAAGGAAGGAAGGAAGGAAGGAAGGAAGGAAGGAAGGAAGGAAGGAAGGAAGGAAGGAAGGAAGGAAAGAGAGAGAGAGAGAAAGAAAGAAAGAAAGAAAGAAAGAAAGAAAGAAAGAAAGAAAGAAAGAGAAAGAAAGAAAGAAAGAAAGAAAGAAAGAAAGAAAGAAAGAAAGAAAGA
>NW_020259831.1:0-4674 GCF_003255815.1 Theropithecus gelada
CACTTTGCTAATTCCACAAGAACTGTCTTAGCGAAAGGCCTCTTGAGCTGAAAGCTGTAACTCTGTGAGATGATTTCACAGAACACAAGGAAGTTTCTCAGAAAGCTTCTTTCTCTTTGTTATGGGAGGATATTTCCTTTGGCACAATAGTCTCCAAAAGGGATCCGAAATATCGGTTCTCAGATTCCACAGAAGTAAGCCTAGCAAAGAGATATACGAAATACAGATGTAACTCTGTGAAGGGAAGTCTCACATCACAGAGCAGTTTCTCAGAAAGCTTCTTTCCAGATGTCATCTGAGGATATTTCCTTTTTCACCATAGACCTCTATGGGCTTCCAAATAGCACTTTGCCAATTCCAGAAGAACGGTCTTAGCGAAAGGCTTCTTGAGGAGAAAGCTGTAACTCTGTGAGATGATTTCACAGAACACAAAGAAGTTTCACAGAAAGCTTCTTTCTCTTTGTTATCAGAGGATATTTCCTTTGGCCCTAGAGTCTTCAAAGGGATCCGAAATATCTGTTCTCAGATTCCACAGAAATAAGGCTAGCAAAGAGATCCACGAAATACAGATGTAACTCTGTGAGTGGAAGTCTCACATCACAGAGCAGTTTCTCAGAAAGCTTCCTCCCAGATTTGATCTGAGGATACTTCCTTTTTAACCATAGCCCTCTATGGGCTTCCAAATATAGCTTTGCCAATTACACAAGAACCTTCTAAGCGAAAGGCTTCTTCAGGGCAGAGCTGTAACTCTGTGGGATGATTTCACAGAACACAAAGAAGTTCTCAAAAAGCTTCTTTCTCTTTGTTATCGGAGGATATTTCCTTTGGCCCTATAGTCTTCAAAGGGATCCGAAATATCTGTTCTCAGATTCCACAGAAATAAGGCTATCAAAGAGATCCACGAAATACAGATGTAACTCTGTGAGATGAATTAACAGAAAACTGAGCAGTTTCTCAGAAAGCTTCTTTCCGGATTTCAACTGAGGACATTTCCTTTTTCACAATAGCCCTCTATGGGCTTCCAAAGATCACTTTGCCAATTCCACAAGAAATGTCTTAGCGAAAGGCGTCTTGAGGGGAAAGCTCTAACTCTGTGAGATGATTCCACAGAACACAAAGAAGTTTCTCAGAAAGTTTCTTACTCTTTGTTATCGGAGGATATTTCCTTGGGCCCTATAGTGTTCAAAGTGATCGGAAATATCTCTTCTCAGATTCGACAGTAATAAGGCTACCAAAGAGATCCACGAAATACAGATGTAACTCTGTGAGATGAATTAGCAGAACACTAAGCAGTTTCTCCGAAAGCTTCTTTCCAGATTTCACCTGAGGATATTTCCTTTTTCACCATAGCCCTCTATGGGCTTGCAAATATCACTTTGCCAATTCCACAAGAACTGTCTTAGCGAAAGACTTCTGGAGGGGAAAGGTGTAAATCTGTGGGATGATTTCACAGAACACAAAGAAGTTTCACAGAAAGCTAATTTCTCTTTGTTATCGGAGGATATTTCCTTTGGCCCTATAGTCTTCAAAGGGATCCGAAATATCGGTTCTCAGATTCCACAGAAATAAGGCTAGCAAAGTGGTTCTAGAAATACAGATGTAACTCTGTGAGATGAATTAACAGAACACTAAGCAGTTTCTCCGAAAGCTTCTTTCCAGATTTCATCTGAGGATATTTCCTTTTTCACCATAGCCCTCTATGGGCTTCCAAATATCACTTTTCCAAGACCACAAGAACTGTCTTAGCGAAAGGCTTCTTCAGGGGAAAGCTGTAACTCTGTGAGATGATTTCACAGAACACAAAGGAGTTTCTCAGAAAGCTTCTTTCTCTTTGTTATCGGAGGATATTTCCTTTGGCCCTAGAGTCTTCAAAGGGATTCAAAATATCTGTTCTCAGATTCCACAGAAATAAGGCTAGCAAAGAGATCCACGAAACAGATATGTAACACTGTGAGATGAATTAACAGAATACTAAGCAGGTTCTCAGAAAGCTTCTTTCCAGATTTCATCTGAGGATATTTCCTTTTTCACCATTGCCCTCTATGGGCTTCCAAATACCACTTTGCGAATTCCACAAGAACTGTCTTAGCGAAAGGCTTCTTGAGGGGAAAGCTGTAACTCTGTGAGATGATATCACAGAACACAAAGAAGTTTCTCAGAAAGCTTCTTTCTCTTTGTTATCGGAGGATATATCCTTTGGCCCTATAGTCTTCAAAGCGATCCGAAATATCTGTTCTCAGATTCCACAGAAATAAGGCTAGCAAAGTGATCCACGAAACAAAGATATAACTCTGTGAGATGAATTAACAGAACACTAAGCAGTTTCTCAGAAAGCTTCTTTCCAGATTTCATCTGAGGATATTTCCTTTTTCACCATAGCCCTCTATGGGCTTCCAAATTTCACTTTGCCAATTCTAGAAGAACTGTCTTAGCGAAAGGCTTCTTCAAGGGAAAGCTGTAACACTGTGACATGATTTCACAGAACAGAAAGAATTTTCTCAGAAAGCTTCTTTGTGTTTGTTAGCGGAGGATATTTCCTTTGGCCCTATACTCTTCAAAGGGATCCGAAATATCTGTTCTCAGATTCCACAGAAATAAGGTTATCAAAGAGATCCACGAAACAGAGATGTAACTCTGTGAGTGGAAGTCTCACATCATAGGGCAGATTCTCAGAAAGCTTCTTTCCAGATTTCATATAAGGATATTTCCTTTTTCACCATAGCCCTCTGTGGGCTTCCAAATTTCACTTTGCCAATTACACAAGAACTGTCTTAGCGAAAGGCTTCTTGAGGGGAAAGCTGTAACTCTGTGAGATGATTTCACAGAACACAAAGAAGTTCTCAAAATCTTCTTTCTCTTTGTTATCGGAGGATATTTCCTTTGGCCCTATAGTCTTCAAAGGGATCCGAAATATCTCTTCTCTGATTCCACGGAAATAAGGCTACCAAAGAGATCCACGAAATACAGATGAGACTCAGTGAGATGAATTAACAGAACACTAAGCAGTTTCTCAGAAAGCTTCATTCCAGATTTCATCTGAGGATATTTCCTTTTTCACCATAGCCCTCTATGGACTTCCAAGTACCACTTTGCCAATCACACGAGAACTGTCTTAGCGAATGGATTCCTGAGGGGAAAGCTGTAACTCTGTGAGATGATTTCACAGAACACAAAGAAGTTTCTCAGAAAGCTTCTTTCGCTTTGTTATCGGAGGATATTTCCTTGGCCCTATAGTCTTCAGAGGAATCCGAAATATCTCTTCTCAGATTCCACAGAAATAAGGCTAGCAAAGAGTTCCACGAAATACAGATGTAACTCTGTGAGACGAATTAACAGAACACTAAGCAGTTTCTCAGAAAGCTTCTTTCCAGATTTCATCTGAGGATATTTCCTTTTTCACCGTAGCCCTCTATAGGGATCCGAAATATCTGTTCTCAGATTAAACAGAAATAAGGTTAAAAAATACTTCTTGAGGCGAAAGCTGTACTTCTCTGAGATGATTTCACAGAACACAAAGAGCTTTCTCAGAAAGCTTCTTTCCAGATTTCATCTGAGGATATTTCCTTTTTCAGCATAGCCCTCTATGGGCTTCCAAATATCACTTTGCCAATTCCACAAGAACTGTCTTAGCGAAAGACTTCTGGAGGGGAAAGGTGTAACTCTGTGAGATGATTTCACAGAACACAAAGAAGTTTCTCAGAAAGCTTTTTTCTCTTTGTTAGCGGAGGACATTTCCTTTGTCCCTATAGTCCTCAAAGGGATCCGAATTATCTGTTCTCAGATTCCACAGAAATAAGGGCAGCAAAGAGATCCCCGAAATACAGATGTAACTCTGTGAGATGAATTAACGGAACACTAAGCAGTTTCTCAGAAAGCTTCTTTCCAGATGTCATCTGAGGATATTTCCTTTTTCACCATAGCCGTCTATCGTCTTCCAAATATCACTTTGCCACTTCCAAAGAACTGTCTTACCCAAAAGCTTCTTAAAGGGAAAGCTGTAACTCCCTGAGATGATTTCACAGAACACAAAGAAATTTCTCAGAAATATTCTTTCACTTTGTTATCGGAGGATACTTACTTTGGCCCTATAGTCTTCAAAGGGATCCGAAATATCTGTTCTCAGATTCCACAGAAATAAGGCTAGCAAAGAGATCCAGGAAACAGAGATGTAACTCTGAGAGACGAATTAACAGAACACTAAGCAGTTTCTCAAAAAGCTTCTTTCCAGATTTCATCTGAGGATATTTCCTTTTTCACCATAGCCCTCTATGGGCTTCCAAATATCACTTTGCCAATTCCACAAGAACTGTCTTAGCGAAAGGCTTCTTGAGGCAAAAGCTGTAACTCTGTGAGATGATTTCACAGAACACAAAGAAGTTTCTCAGAAAGCTTCTTTCTCTTTGTTATCGGAGGATATTTCCTTTGGCCCTATAGTCTTCAAAGGGATCCGAAATATCTGGTCTCAGATTCCACAGAAATAAGGCTAGCAAAGAGACCCAAGCAAAAGAGATATAACTCTGTGAGATGAATTAACAGAACACTAAGCAGTTTCTCAGAAAGCTTCTTTCCAGATATCATCTGAGGATATTTCCTATTTCAACATAGCCCTCTCTGGGCTTCCAACTATCACTTTGCCAATTCCACAAGAACTGCCTTAGCGAAAGGCTTCTTGAG
>NW_020259832.1:0-9806 GCF_003255815.1 Theropithecus gelada
GGTAGCTTTGGCTCAGAGTTTCACATGAGATTATGGTCTGGATGTCAGCGAGTGCTGGATGTCATCTTGACTGGGGCTGGAGAATCCAATGTCAAAATGGCTCACTTGCATGTCTACCTGTATAGCATAGAGGAAGTGTTGTGACTGTCAAATGAAATAATGCACAAAAACATTTATTCTCTTTCCATATTCCCTTCTCAGCACGTATAAGAACAAACAGAATACTACTGCCCAGACAGCACTGCAGGGGCTGGGGGTGAGTGTAGGTGAGAGGGGTCAATGCTAGCCTGACTAGTGGTGAAGCAGGAAAAGCTACTGGCGTAATGAGTCCAGCTGGGCTACTGGACTAACTTAAGAGTTCCCAATCCTGGCTACATATTAGAATCAGCTGGAGAGCTTTTCAAAAATATTGATTCCCAGGCTGCACCTACAGTGATTCAGACTTAATTTTCTTGGTGAGGCCTAGGTAACAGTGTTTCAAAAGTTCCCAAATAATTTTAATATGCAGTCATGGCCAAAAATCAAGGAATTGATTGAATCAGGTCTTTTGTAATGCTAGTCTTTAAAGGAAACACAGATCAGAGAGCACCTGCCACTTGCTTATCCATTTAGGCTTAAAGTTTTATAGTTTGGGAAAATCAACATTAATGATAAAAAATTATTATATCAAATATCTAACCATATCTATGCATTAGATAGAGTTGGATATTTCTTATCTGTTTTCTAAAACTTACAAGTTAGTTTTTGTTGCAAGCAGATATTTTGGCCTAACACATCATATCACTTTTAGATCACAAAGTTTCCTTGCCAGTGGGGTAAATATTACATAAATCAACATGTAGTCTTGGTCAGGCATCGTAGCTCACACCTGTAATCCCAGAACATTGGGAGACTGAGGCGGGTGGATCACCTGAGGTCAGTAGTTTGACACTAGCCTGGCCAAATGGTGAAACCTCGTCTCTACTAAAAATACAAACATTAGCCAGGAGTGGTGGTGGGCACCTGTAAGCCCAGGTTCTTGGGAGGCTGAGGCAGGAGAATCGCTTGAGCCCAGGAGGTGGAGGTTGCAGTGAGCTGAGATGGTGCCACTGTACTCTAGCCTGGGCAAGAGAGTAAGACTCCATGTCAAACAACCAAAAAAAAAAGTAGACTTATTTAAGCTGAGAAATGAGACACATTTTTCCCCATGCAGACTTCAATAAACTCCAGTCACAGGTAAGCGTTGCTTCTGACTGTTTCTTTGTTATTGACTATTGACACATATATGGGTACGTGTGTGTGTGTGTGTTTAGGTATATATTCACTAAAGTGTAAGGATTTGCATTTTTTATTAAAAAAAGAGTTCAGAAAAATTTTGTTTCTTTCTAGTACCCAGTGCTTCAGTAGCCAATAAATATTTTTATCAAGAAGCTTACAAATAAGGGTATAGCTAGAAAATTCCAGAGTCCATTTTTTGAAGAAGGAGGTCTTCTAGTCTAGATTTACATTAACACAGTAACTACATGTATGATTTCAAAGTTATTTGATTTATAACATTTGTTCATATTGGAAAATGCAAGTATTTGCCAACAATATATATGATTTACAACATTTTAAATACTACTCATAGAACAATATAGAAATTATGGTATTGAAATTATGCTGGCTATGTACTCTGAGTATATAGAAATTGTAATCAACAGCATAAATGAGTTCTTTGGATGGGAATATAAAGTGATAAAATGTCGCTATTGATAAAACACTAAGAATTCTCATGATACTCATAAGAACTAAAAAGGCAAAAAATTTATAAGATCTGAAGAGAAACCAGAGCATACTCATCAGAATTAAGATAACTATTATTAGTTGTTATTCTAGCTCAAATTGTATGTCATTTTTACCTTTTGCTAGTATTACATTTCTATTTCTTGACTACAACTTTCCCTTGTTAGATGACTGAACTGAAACATCAACCACATAGACTTGATATGTCTAGAGAGAAGAGAAAATGAAATTGAAACTTAGTTGTCATTATATGGCTAACTTACGTGATGTTTAGTTAAAACAAAAGGAAATCACAACTAGATATAAATGAATATTGCACCAGGAAAAATAAATTCTGGCAAAATTGCTTTGATTTGACAATTTTGTGATGAGAAAATCACATACATTAATATGCAATAATGTTATGCTTACAATATATGACAACAATATTTATTTATTGTCATCTTATTCAAATACTGTTCTAACTATTTAATGCTGATGACAACCCTTTGATTCCTGAATCATTACCTGTTGGGGGCAAGCCCCCCAAAATCTGGCCATAAACTTGCCCCAAAACTGGCCATGAGCAAAATCTCTGCAGCACTGTAACATGTTCATAACGGCCCTAACACTCATGGTGGAAGGTTGTGGGTTTACGGGAATGAGGGCAAGGAACACCTGGCCTGCCCAGGGCAGAAAACCACTTAAAGGCATTCTTAAGCCACAAACAATAGCATGAGCAATCTGTGTCTCAAGGACATGCTTTTGCTGCAGTTATCTAGCCCAATCTATTCCTTTAATTCAGCATATCCCTTCCTTTCCCATAAGGGATACTTTTAGTTAATTTAATATCTATAGAAACAATGCTAATGACTGGATTGCTGTTGATGAATACATAGGTAAATCTCTGTTTGGGGCTCTCAGCTCTGAAGCCTGTGAGAGCCCTGATTTCCCACTTTACACCTCTATATCTGTGTGTGTGTGTGTGTGTGTGTGTGTGTGTGTGTATGTCTTTAATTCCTCTAGCGCCGTTGGTTTAGGGTCTCCTGGACCAAGCTGGTCTCGGCAATTACCTCCATTTTATAAAAGAAGAAGAAAAAAAGAAAAAAACCCGAGGGACAGATAAATCACCTAGAGTCAAACAGATACTTTCCAAATGGAGGCAGGATTTGAAACCAGACAATTTGACTCCTCAGGCTAATAAATATTTGATTTCATATAAATCAATGCTTCTCAACCTCAGTACTATTGACATATTGGACTGGGTAATTCTTTGTTGTGGGGAACTATCCTGTACACTGTAGGATATTTAACAGTGTCCTTAGACTCTACCCACTAGATGCTAGCAGCTCCCCAAACCCCTCATTGTGCTAACCTAACATGCTTCAGGTATTGCCAAGTTCCTTGGAAGTAAAAAGCACCCCCAAATGAGCAATGATAATATAGAACTATCTGTTCTACATTTATAGTCATTTTATCATAATTTAAAACAAGATGCCATACAATGGGCTTGATCAGAGAATATAAAAATGGATGGAATTAATCAAGATTCCTGTTCATCAGATATAACACATTCTTTTTTTTTTTTTTTTTTTTTTTGTGATGAAGTCTCACTCTGTTGCCTGGGCTGGAGTGCAGTGGTGTGATCTTGACTTGCTGCAACCTCTGCCTCCCATATTCAAGTGATTTTCCTGCCTCAGTCTCTCCAGTGGCTGATATTACAGGTGCCCGCTACTACACTGAGCTAATTTTTTGTATTTTTAGTAGAGACGGGATTTCACCATGTTGGGCAGGCTAGTCTCGAACTCTCGACCTCATCGTTCACCTGACTTGGCCTCCCAAAGTGCAGGGATAACAGGTGAGAGCCACCGCACCTGTCTTTTTTTTTTTTTTTTTAAATATTTAAGTTCTGGGATACATGCATGTAGGTTTGTTACATAGGTATACATGTGCCATGGTGGTTTGTGGCACCCATCAAACTGTCATCTGTATTAAGTATTTCTCATAATACTATCTCTCCCTTTGCCCCGCACCCCACAACAGGTTCCAGTGTGTGATGTTCTCCTCCCTGTGCCCATATGTTCTCATTGTTCAACTCCCACTTATGAATGAGAACACATGGTGTTTGGCCTTCTGTTTCTGTGTTAGTTTGCTGAGAATGATCCCACTATCCATTTCCTTACAAAGGGCATGAACCATTCTTTTTTAGGGCTGCATAGTATTCCATGGTGTATATGTGCCACATTTTCTTTATCCAGTCTATCAATGATGGGCATTTGGGTTGGTTTTAATCTTTGCCATTGTGAGTAGTGCTGCAATAAACATACATGCACATGTCTCTTTAGAGTAGAATGACTTATAAT
Organism: Theropithecus gelada; assembly: GCF_003255815.1. Classification (NCBI taxonomy): domain Eukaryota; kingdom Metazoa; phylum Chordata; class Mammalia; order Primates; family Cercopithecidae; genus Theropithecus; species Theropithecus gelada. Next base: position 4,107 of record NW_020259832.1, read on the forward strand.
CTTTTGGGTGCATACCCAGTAACGGGATTGCTGGGTCAAATGGTATTTCTAGTTCTAGATCCTTGAGGAATTACCACACTGTCTTTTACAATGATCGAACTAATTTATACTCCCAAACAACAGTGTAAAAGCATTCCTATTTCTCCAGATCCTCTCTAGCATCTGTTGTTTCCCAACATTTTAATGATCATCATTCTAACTGGAATGAGATGTTATCGCATTGTGGGTTTGATTTGCATTTCTCTAATGACCAGTGATGATGAGCCTTTTTTCCTATGTTTGTTGGCCTCATAAATGTCTTCTTTTGAGAAGTGTGTGTTCATATTCTTTGCCCACTTTTTTATGGGGTTGTTTGTTTTTTTCTTGTAAATTTGTTTAAGTTCCTTGTAGATTCTGGATATTAGCCCTTTGTCAGATGGATAGATTGCAAAAATGTTCTCCTATTCTGTAGATGTCTGTTCACTCTGATGATAGTTTATTTTGCTGTTTAGAAGCTCTTTAGTTTAATTAGATCCCATTTTTCAATTTTGGCTTTAGTTGCCATTGCTTTTGGTGCTTTAGTCATTAAGTCTTTGTCCATGCTTATGTCCTGAATGGTATTGCCTAGGTTTTCTTCTAGAATTTTTATGGTTTTACTTCTTACATTCAAATCTTTAATCCATCTTGAGTTGATTTTTGTATAAGGTGGAAGGAAGAAGTCCAGTTTCAGTTTTCTGCATATGGCTAGCCAGTTTTCCCAACACCACTTACTAAGTAGGGAACACTTTCCCCACTGCTTGTTTTTGTCAGGTTTGTCAAAGATCAGATGGTTGTAGATATGTGGTGTTATTTCTGAGGCCTCTGTTCTGTTCCATTGTTCTATATATCTATTTTTGGTACCAGTACCATGCTTTTTGGTTACTGTAGCCTTGTAGTATAATTTGAAGTCAGGTAGTGTGATACCTCCAGCTTTGTTCTTTTTGTTTAGGACTATCTTGGCTATACGGGCTCTTTTTTGGTTCCATATAAAGTTTAACATTAGTATTTTTCTAATTCTGTGAAGAAAGTCAATGGTAGCTTGATGGGAATAGCATTGAATTTATAAATTACTTTGGGATATATGGGTATTTTCATGATATTGATTCTTCCTATCCATGAGCATGTAATGTATTCCACCTGTTTGTGTCCTCTCTTATTTCCTTGAGCAGTGGTTTGTAGTAACCCTGGAAGAGGTACTTCACATCCCTTGTAAGTTGTTTTCGTAGGTATTTTATTATCTTTGTAGCACTTGTGAACGGGAGTTCACTCATGATTTCACTCTCTGTTTGTCTGTTATTGGTGTATGGGAATGCTTGTGATTTTTGCACATAAGTTTTTTATCCTGAAAATTTGCTGAAGTTGCTTATCAACTTAAAGAATTTTGGGGCTGATACGATGGGGTTTTCTAAATATACAATCATGTCATTTGCAATTAGAGATAATTTGACTTCCTCTCTTCCTATTGGAATACATTTTATTTCTTTCTCTTGCCTGATTGCCCTGGCCATAACTTCCAATACTATGTTGAATAGGAGTGGTGAGAGAGGGCATCCTTGTCTGGAGCCAGTTTTCAAAGGGAATGCTTCAGCTTTTGCCCATTCACTATGATATTGGTTATGGATTTATCATAAATAGCTCTTATTATTTTGAGATACGTTCCATCAAAGTTTATTGAGTGTTTTTAGCATGAAGGGGTGTTGAATTTTATTGAGTGCCTTTTCTGCATCTATTGAGACAATATTGTGCTTTTTGTCATTGGTTCTGTTTATGTGATGAATTGAGTTGATTGATTTGCATATGGTAAACCAGACTTGCATCCCAGGTATGAGGCCTACTTGATCATGGTGGACAAGTTTTTAATGTTCTGCTGAATTCAGTTTGTCAGTATTTTATTGAGGATTTTCACATTGATGTTCATCAGGGATATTGGCCCCAAATTTTCTTTTCTTTGTGTGTGTCTCTGCCAGGTTTTGGTAGCAGGATGATCCTGGCCTCATAAAAAGAATTAGGGAGGAGTCCCTCTTTTTCTATTGCTTGAAATAATTTTAGAAGGAATGGTACCAGCTCCTCTTTGTACCTCTGGTAGAATTCGGCCTGAAATTTTATTTTTCTGTTGTGTCTCTGCCAGGGTTTGGTATCAGGATGATGCTGGCCTCATCCAAAGAGTAAGCGACGAGTCCCTCTTTTTCCATTACTTGGAATAATTTTGGAAGAATTCGTACTAGCTCCTCTTTGTACCTCTTGTAGAATTCGGCTGTGAATCCATCTGGTCTTGGGCTTTTTTTTGTTGGTAGGCTATTAATTACTGCCTCAATTTCAGAACTTTTTGTTGTTCTATTCAGGGATTCAACTTCTTTCTGGTTTAGTCTTGGGAGGGTGTATCTGCCCACAAATTTATCCATTTCTTCTGGATTTTCTAATTTACTTGCGCAGAGGTGTTTATAGTATTCTCTGATAGTAGTTTGTATTTCTGTGGGATCAGTGGTGATATTGCCTTTATCATTTTTTATTGTGTCTATTTGATTCTTCTCCCTTTTCTTTTTTATTAATCTGGTTAGTTGTCTATCTATTTTATTAATCTTTTCAAAAACCCAGCTCCTGGATTCGTTGATTTTTTTGAAGGGTTTTTTGTGTCTCTATCTCCTTCAGTTCTGCTCTGATCTTAGTTATGTCTTGTCTTCTGCTAGCTTTTGAATATTTTTGCTCTTTCTTCTCTACTTCTTTTAATTGTGATGTTAGGGTGTTGATTTCAGATCTTTCTTGCTTTCTCTTGTGGGCATTTAGTGCTATAAATTTCCCTCTAAACACTGCTTTAACTGTGTGCCAGAAATTCTGGGATGTTGGTTCTTTGTTCTCATTGGTTTCAAAGAACTTCTTGATTTCTGCCTTCATTTTGTTATTTACCCAGTAGTCATTCAGGAGCAGGTTGTTCAGTTTCCATGTACTTGTGCAGTTTTTAATGAGTTTCTTACTCCCTAATTATAATTTGATTGCACCGTGGTCTCAGAAACTGTCTGCTATGATTTCCATTCTTTTGCATTTGCTGAGGAGTGTTTTACTTGCAATTATGTGGTCAATTTTAGAATAAGTGCGATGTGCTGAGAAGAATGAATATTCTCTTGATTTGGGGTGGAGAGTTCTGTAGATGTCTATTAGGTCTGCTTGGTCCAGAGCTGAGTTCAGGTCCTGAATATCCTTGTTAATTTTCTGCCTCATTGATCTGTCTAACATTGACAATGGGGTGTTAAAATCTCCCACTATTATTGTGTGGGAGTCTAAGTCTTTTTGCAGGTCTCTAAGGACTTGCTTTATGAATCTGGGTGTTCCTGTATTGGGCGCATATATACTTAGGATAGTTCTTCTTGCTGCATTGATCCATTTACCATTATGTAATGTCCTTCTATGTCTTTTTTGATCTTTGTTGGTTTAAAGTCTGTTTTATCAGAAACTAAGATTGCAACCCTGCTTCCTTTTGTTTTCCATTTGCTTGGTAAATATTCCTCCATCCCTTTCTTTTGAGCCTATGGGTGTCTTTGCATGTGAGATAGGTCTCCTGAATACAGTATACCGATAGGTCTTGACACTTTCTCCAATTTTCCAGTCTGTGTCTTTTAATTGGGCATTTACTCCATTTACATTTAAGGTTAATATTGTTATGTATGAATTTGATTCTGTCATTATGACGTTAGCTGGTTATTTTCTCATTAGTTGATGCAGTTTCTTCATAGTGTCGATGATCTCTACATTTTGATACGTTTTTGCAGAGACTGGTACTGGTTTTTCATTTCCGTATTTAGTGCTTCCTTCAGGAGCTCTTATAAGGCAGGCCAGGGGTTGACAAAATCCCTCAGCATTTGCTCATCTGTAAAGGATTTTATTTCTTCTTCACTTATGAAGCTTACTTTGGTTGGATATAAAATTCTGGGTTGAATATTCTTTTCTGTAAGTGTGTTGAATGTTGGCCCCTACTCTTTTCTGGCTTGAAGAGTTTCTGCAGAGAGATTTGCTGTTAGTCTGATGGGCCTCCCTTTGTGGGTAACCCAACCTTTCCCCTGGTTGTCCTTAACATTTTTTCTATCATTTCAACTTTGGTGAATCTGACGATTATGTGCCTTGGGCTTGCTCTTCTCAAGGTGTATCTTTGTGGTGTTCTCTGAATTTCCTGAATTTGAATGTTGGCCTGTCTTGTTGGTTGGGGAAGTTCTCCTGGATAATATCCTGAAGCATGTTTTCCAATGTGGTTTCATTCTCCCTGTTACTTTCATGTACACCAATTGAACGTAGGTTTGGTCTCTTCACATAGTCCCATATTTCTTGGAGGCTCTGTTTGTTCCTTTCTATTTTTTTTTCTCTAATCTTGTCTTCATGCTTTGTTTCATTATGTTGCTCTTCAATCTCTGATATCCTTTCTTTTGCTTGATCGATTCGGTTGTTTATACTTGTGTATGCTTCAGTAAATTCTCATGCTGTGATTTTCAGCTCTATCAAGTTATTTATGTTCTTTTCTAATCTGGTTATTCTAGTTAGCAGTTCCTGTAAACTTTTATCAAGGTTCTTACCTTCTGTGCCTTGGGTTAAAACATGCTGCTTTATCTCAGATGAGTTCGTTATTACCCACCTTCTGAAACCTACTTCTGTCAATTTATCAAACTCATTCTACATCCAATTTCGTTCTCTTGCTGGCCAGGAGTTGTGATCCTTTGGAAGAGAAGGGGTGTTTTTGAAATTTCCAGCCTTTTTCTGGTTTTTCTCATCTTCGTGTACTTGCCTACCTTTGGTCTTTGATATTGGTGACATTCAGATCGGGTTTTTGCATAGTCATCCTTTTTATTGATGTTGATGCTATTGCTTCCTATTTGTTAGTTTTCCTTCTAACAGTGGGGTCCCTCTTCTGCAAGTCTGCTGGACTTTGCTGGAGGTCCACTCCAGACCCTGTTTGCCTGGGTATCACCAGTGAAGGCTGCAAGGTCAGCAAAGATTACTGCCTGCTCCTTCCTCTGGAAGCTTCATCCCAAAGGGGGGCCTGCCAGATGCCAGCTGGTGCTCTCCTGTATGAGGTGTCTGTTGACTCCTGCTGGGAGGTGTCTCCTCATCAGGAGGCACAGGGATCAGGAACCCACTTGAGGAGGCAGTCTGTCCATTAGCAAAACTCAAGCACTGTGCTGGGAAGTCCATTGCTTTCTTCAGAGCTGGCAGGCAGGAACATTTAAGTCTGCTGAAGCTACGCACATAGCTACCCCTTCTCCCAAGTGCTCTGTCCCAGGGAGAGGGGAGTTTTAGCTATAAGCCCCTGATGGGGCTGTGCCTTTCTTTCAGAGATGCCCTGCCCAGAGAGGAGGAATCTAGAGAGGCAGTCTGGCTACAGTGGCTTTACCAAGCTACAGTGGGCTCCATGCAGTTCAAACATCCAAGAGGTTTTGTTTACACTGTAAAGCTTCAGTAATGGTGGACACCCTTCCCTCCACCAAGCTCCAGTGTCCCAGGTCGACTTTAGACTGCTGTGCTGGCAGTGAGAATTTCAAGCCAGTGGATCTTATTTTGTTGGGCTCCATGTGGGTGGGATCCGCTGGGCTAGACCACTTGGCTGCCTGGATTCAGCCCCCTTTCTAGGGGAGTGAACAGTTCTGTCTCGCTGGTATTCCAGGTGCCACTGCATATGAAAAAAACTCATGCAGCTAGCTC
>NW_020259833.1:0-4674 GCF_003255815.1 Theropithecus gelada
CCGTGTCTTCCGGTAGGGTCAGGGGAGGGCTTGAGATAAATCTGTAGGGCTCAACCACCGGCCCACTGTCCACCTCAGGCGCCCCAAGAGCCATCTCTACCGGGCGCTATGTGGATGCATCGGTGACAAAATGGAATGCCTCTGGTCCTGGCGGAGCTTGTTCCGATCAAGACAGACCCGAAAGCAAGAAACACAGTGAACAAATGCATGATGCCCAGGGGTGGATGGCCGTAAGCACTGAGGAGAAAAATAGCAAGTGGGGTGGGGGGTGTTAAGAGGGTGGAGGATGGGGAAGGGCTGCCATTGACAATCTGAGAGCCTGCAGACCTGCCTGAGAGTGACGTTTGGGGAAAGAAGGAAAGGGAAGAAGGTGAGGGAGGTTAGCTAAGTGGACATCTGGGAAAGAGCTCAGGCAGCAGAGGGGCTGGGGCGGGGGCGCGCTGGCAGCCTGCTGCATTCCAGGGTCCTCTGCATGGCTGGGACGGTATCGGCCCTCCCCTGCACATCCCTCAGGGCCTTCGCAGAAACACATGGGGACCTATGTACAGGCAGCACACGCCACCCATCGCCATGACCACACTGTCCCTCAGAGGAGCCGCTGGCCACATGTGTCCCGTCCACATGGAGATGTACTTGAAGATTCTTTACACACTGGGTTTCAAAGACTTAGTATGGAAAACAGTGTAAAATATTAATAACACAATAACTGATTGTTATCAAAATAGTGGGCTGAATATAAAATATAGTTTTTTTTACTTTTTCTTTTTCTTTTAGATAGGGTCTCACTCTGTTGCCCAGGCTGGAGTGAACCGGTGCAGTCACAGCTCACTGAAGCCTCCAACTCCTGGGCTCAGGCAATCCTCCAACCTCAATCTCCCACGGGACTGGGACTGTAGGTGTGCACCGCCACATCCGACTAATTGTTTTGTATTTTTTGTAGAGACTGAGTCTCGCCATGCTGACCAGGCTGGCCTTAAACTCCTGGGCTCAAGTGATCCACCTACTTTGGGCTCCCGAAGTGCTGGGATTACAGGCGTGAGTCATGGCACCCAGTGTCACCCCCTCCCGGCCCGCCTTTCTTTAATGTGGTAACTAGATCATTTAAAATTGCATAGATAACACAGGCCACCCATGCAAGCCTCAATCCTGGGAGATGCTCCCATTGGAGAAACCTCCAAGAAGCGGATCTGCTTGGATTTGCAAACGGCCCCTCTGGCCCCAGGGGGATCTGCTGTGCAGAGCTGCTCTGGATTCGGCTCTTCAATACTGCCCTTGAGTGTACTGTGCACCTCTTGACTTTCGACCAGCACAAAGCTCCTTATTAAACGCTGACAAAAATTCCTTCCATTCCAGATGCCATAATGGATTCATTAATCTCCTATTGATAGGTTTTTGCTGGTTTTCCTACTTTTTGCTGTTCTCAGTTTCCCCTTCCATCCTACTGGGCTCCGAAGCGTTGCTTCAGAGATTTCCATTTTATCTTATAATTAAATAATATGAACTCTACTGGGGGAAGAAAAGCAGCCCATCACACTGACTTTAAGCTTTAATATCATTTTTGCCATCTTGACTCCTATCGCTATAAAAAGTCATTTTCTGGTCCCCTCACAAAACCACCCAAGGAATATTGCTTCAGACACCAAAGGTGCCCATGTGGGGCTCAAGCCTGGTGTCCAATAAATATGTGTGTCATTGACCTAATGCATGTCCAGTCAATTGAAACCTTACACTTCTGACTTCGGTTTTGAGGTTGTAATCTTGAAGTCTTAACAGTTTATACACATTGACCTGAGGATATTGGAAACTTTTGATTAGAGAGGGTTGAATTCCTCTAAAGGACTTCACGAATGAAGAAGACAGCTAGAACCCCTGGTTTCCTGCTGCTCAGTGGAGATTCCAGGCGGGAGGCAGGCAGCAAACGCTTGCGTTCCTGTCAAGCGCTAGGCGTGGTGCTGGGCGCGAGAGGGACACCAGTGAAGACACAGCTACACGCAGCCCTGAACATGCCTGCTGCAGCCACAGGGCCTGGCCACACCACGGAGCTCTGTGAACTCAGGGAAGCCGGTACACCTCGGGCATCCCTTGCTCATGTGTAAAGTGGGGATAAGTCAGTGCCCAGGATCACTGAGGGCCTGCCACATAACAGAGTCACTAAACACTAGCTATTCTCACTAGGATTGGAAAGGTTGAAACTTACTAAATTTCTGTGAACTTTCTATAAATACTGTATTGATGTTCACGTCACCACAGGCAAAAAGGACCCCGCTTTCGCATCCAGCCCACCCTCAGGATGCACCTGGACTTCCCAGTACACTCAGCGCCACCAGGCACCAGGCCCTGCAGAAGCCACAACCTGTGACGAAGACAATGAGTCACTCTTGGTGTGTGGCACAGCATGATGTGGCGGTGGGCACTTAGTCATGGTCAGTCTGCGATCCAGAGCTGCGGAGCGTATTTTAGGTTGGGTGAAAATCAATTTAAATTTCCAGACATGTCTTGGGACAACAGAAGATACCCAAAGAAGCAGGGGAAAAAAAATAAAAAACAAAAACCCACAGCCTGAGACAGAAGATACCCAAAGAAGCAGGGAAAAATAACAAAAACCCACAGCCTGAGACAGAAGATACCCAAAGAAGTAGGAAAAAAAAAAAAAAAAAAACCCAGCCTGAGAAATACTTTCTTCATTCAAGGCCTGGGGAGTCACGAACATAGGAAAGAGATTTTCAATTTTATATTATAATTAAATAATATGAAACTCTACTCGGGGAAGAAAAGCAGCCCATCGCGTTGGTATTAAGCCTTAATATCATTTTTGCCACCTTGACTCCTATCGCTATAAAAAGTTATTTTCTGTTCCCCTTACAAAACCACCCAAATAATATCTGTGTAATTTTGAGCAAGTTGGGTTTTGCTCACTTTTGAGCATTAACTAGAATAAGGAGCTTCACCAAGAAAGGCCCCTGAAAAGCATGGTGGAGGCCTGACATGATGGCTCAGGTCTGTAATCCCAGCTCTTTGGGAGGCCAAGGCAGGAGGCTCACTAGAGGAGGCCAGGAGTTCAAGACCAGTCTCAGCAGCATAGTGAGATCCTGTCTCTACAAATAATAATAACAATAATAATAATAATAATAATAATAACAATTAGCTGGTCATGATGCTGCATTTCTGTCTTCCCTGCTACTCAGAAGGCTGAGGCAGGAGGATCACTTGAGCCCAGGAGTTTGAGGCTGCAGTGAGCTCTGACGGCACCACTACACTCCAGCCTGGGTGACAGAGCCAGACATAAGTACTCTTCGTGGTCTAAGGGAGAGTACAATATTTGGAATTAGGATCTGTTTTGCTCCTACCACAATCACGTACGCACCTCATGCCCTTACCTAAGTTTTTTTCTTTGTGAGTCTTTCTCCCCACTTCCAAAATGAGGGCATGCCTCTCTTGGGATCATGTATCTAGGCTTGGAGATAAGAATTGTAAAGCTCCTAGTACACAAAATATTTTCAATCAATGGTAGCTATGGTCATTTTAATATATGGAATTTTACCATAATTTCACATCTGACAGATAATTCCCCTGAAATTGATACTTGAATGTGAATGTGTTCTCTGATCTCCAGCTACAGGCAATAGTCTTCTATGTCAGGGAAAATCAAGTACTAATATAGAATCAGAATAAAATGGCAAAAAGAATGGGGGCACAACAGATAAATTCTCGAGGAATAACCTACTTACTGTAAGGATTTGTAAATCTGTGGCAGCTAAGACCAGGCCCTCTGAGCACATCTGGAGGTGAACTTCCTTAAAAGAAATGCGTCCAAATGCTCCAACAGGTTCGAGATCATATCTCGGAAGGGTAAAGCTCTTTACAGAGTCTACAAAAAAATTGTGACTTCGGCTCTGCCGGGGAAAGAATGCCCAGGCGACCCGCCGTGGCGGGCTTCCCCAGGGACAGCCCAGGTGTGACCCATGTGGGCTCAAGGCCACGGTATTTGATGCTACCTGCAGAGCTGAGGGCAGCTGTCTCCCATTAACCCGAGGCTGTACCAACCAAGCCGCGTTCCCACATAATACTGGTTTCCAAAGTACCTTTTTCCCCAGAAGAGGCGTGGACTTACTAACCTTCAATACGTGTAACTCCTCCCAGGTGGCAAAACCAGGGCAACGGAGAACACGGCGATTCTGCCAATGTATCCTAATCTCACATGCCTGTACACAAACTCCCAAGCATTTTAGCAAGCTTTTGGACATGGAGCTCAAAAGAATGACCCATAAATATTTTCCAATACATACAGCATCTTAATGTTTTTTTCTTTCTTTTTTATTTTTTTGTAGACACTGAGTCTCACTATGTTGTCCAGGCTGCTCTGGAACTCCTGGGCTCAAGCGATCCTCCTGCCTCGGCCTCCGAATGCACTGGGATGACAAGCATGAGCCACCGTGCAGGACCCACAGCACTTAAATTCCAAAATCACCTTGAAACCCTGACCTTCCACCCGCCCTGGTGGCTTCCAGAGGTCAGTTCCTCTTCCCGTGCCAAAGGTTTCTTGTCTTTCGCAGCCCGGGTAAGGTCACTCCATGTGCTCCCTCTGCTTCTGAAGGCCTTTGACTGAGAAGCCACTCTGGGTCCTGTCCGGACCCCAAGGCGGCTCCATTCGTACTCGCACATCTCCCGGCCGGT
>NW_020259834.1:0-4673 GCF_003255815.1 Theropithecus gelada
AAGGAACAACCGGTACCAGCCATTGCAAAAACATGCCAAAATGTAAAAACCATCGAGGTTAGGAAGAAACTGCATCAACTAATGAGCAAAAAACCCAGTTAATATCATAATGGCAGGATCAACTTCATACATAACAATATTAACCTTAAATGTAAATGGACTAAATGTTCCAATTAAAAGACACAGACTGGCAAACTGGATAAAGAATCAAGACCCATTAGTTTGTTGTATTCAGGAGACCCATCTCACACGCAGAGACATACATAGGCTCAAAATAAAGGGATGGAGGAAGATCTACCAATCAAGTGGAGAACAAAAAAAGGCAGGGGTTGCAATACTAGTCTTTGATAAAACAGACTTTCAACCATCAAAGATCAAAAGAGACAAAGAAGGCCATTACACAATGGTAAAGGGATCAATTCAACAGGAAGAGCTAACTATCCTAAATATATATGCACCCAATACAGGAGCAGCCGTATTCATAAAGCAAGTCCTTAGAGACTTACAAAGAGACTTAGACTCCCATACAATAATAATGGGAGACTTCAACACCCCACTGTCAACATTAGACAGATGAACGAGACAGAAAGTTAACAAGGATATCCAGGGATTGAACTCATCTCTGCAGCAAGCAGACCTAATAGACATCTACAGAACTCTCCAACACAAATCAACAGAATATACATTCTTCTCCGCACCACATCACACTTTTTCCAAAATTGACCACATAGTTGGAAGTAAAGCACTCCTCTGCAAATGTACAGGAACAGAAATTATAACAAACTGTCTCTCAGATCACAGTACAATCAAACTAGATCTCAGGATTAAGAAACTCACTCAAAACCACAAAACTACATGGAAACTGAATAACCTGCTCCTGAGTGACTTCTGGGTACATAACAAAATGAAGACAGAAATAAAGATGTCCTTTGAAACCAAGGAGAACAAAGATACAACATACCGGAATCTCTGGGACACATTTAAAGCAGTGTGTAGAAAGAAATTTCTAGCACTAAATGCCCATAAGAGAAAGCAGGAAAGATCTAAAATTGACACCCTAACAACACACCACAATTAAAAGAACTAGAGAAACAAGAGCAAACACATTCAAAAGGTATCAGAACGCAAGAAATAACTAAGATCAAAGGAGAACTGAAGGAGATAGAGACACAAAAGCCCTTCAAAAAAATCAGTGAATCCAGGAGCTGGTTTCTTGAAAAGATCAACAAAATTGATAGACCTCTAGCAAGACTAATAGAGAAGAAAAGAGAGAATTATGAAATAGACACAGTAAAAAATGATAAAGGGGATAGCACCACTGATCTCACAGAAATACAAACTACCATCAGAGAATACTATAAACAACTGTATGCAAATAAACTAGAAAACTAGAAGAAATGGATAAATTCCTGGACACTTACACTCCCCCAAGACTAAACCAGGAAGAAGTTGAATCCCTGAATAGACTAATAACAGGCTTTGAAATTGAGGTAATAATTCATACCCTACCAACCAAAACAAGTCCAGGAACAGATGGATTCACAGCCAAATTCTACTCGTTTCAAGGAGGAGCTGGTACCATTCCTTCTGAAACTATTCCAATCAGTAGAAAAAGAGAGAATCCTCCCTAACTCATTTGGGAGGACAACATCATCCTTATGCCAAAGCCTGGCAGAGATACAACAAAAAAAGGAGAATTTTAGACCAATATCCCTGATGAATATTGATGCAAAAATCCTCAGTAAAATGCTGACAAACAGAATCCAGCAGCACATCAAAAAGCTTATCCGCCATGATCAAGTGGGCTTCATCCCTGGGATGCAAGGCTGGTTCAACAGATGCAAATCAATAAATGTAATCCAGCATATAAACAAAACCAAAGAAAAAAACCACATTGATTATCTCAATAGATGTAGAAAAGACCTTTGAAAAATTCAACAGCCCTTCATGATAAAAACTCAATAAATTCGGTATTGATGGAACCTATCTCAAAATAATAAGAGCTATTTATGACAAACCCACAGCCAATATCATACTGAATGGGCAAAAACTGGAAGCATTCCCCTTGAAAACTGGAACAAGACAGGGATGCCCTGTCTCACCACTCCTATTCAACATAGTGTTGGAAGTTCTGGACGGGGTAATCAGGCAAGAGAAAGAAATCAAGGGTATTCAATTAGGAGAAGAGGAAGTCAAATTGTCCCTGTCTGCAGATGATATGATTGTATATTTAGAAAACCCCATTGTCTCAGTCCAAAATCTCCTTAAGCTGATAAACAACGTCAGCAGAGTCGCAGGATACAAAATCTATATGCCAAAATCACAAGCATTCTTATACACCAATAACAGACAAACAGAGAGCCAAATCATGAATGAACTGCCATTCACAATTGCTTCAAAGAGGATAAAATACCTAGGAATCCAACTTCCAAGGGATGTGAAGGGCCTCTTCAAGGAGAACTACAAACCGCCGCTCAGTGAAATAAAGGAGGACACAAACAAGTGGAAGAACATTCCATACTCACGGATAGGAAGAATCAATATCATGAAAATGGCCATACTCTCCAAGGTAATTTATAGATTCAATGCCATCCCCATCAAGCTACCAATGACTTTCGTCACAGAATTGGAAAAAACTACTTTAAAGTTCATATGGAAGCAAAAAAGATCCCGCATTGCCAAGACTATCCTAAGCCAAAAAAACAAAGCTGGAGGCATCATGCTACCTGACTTCAAACTATACTACAAGGCTACAGTAACCAAAACAGCATGGTACTGGTACCAAAACAGACATATAGACCCATGGAGAAGAACAGAGCCCTCAGAAATAATACCACACATCTACAACCATCTGACCTTTCACAACCCTGACAAAAACAAGAAATGGGGAAAGGATTACCTATTTAATAAAGAGTGCTGGGAGAATGGGCTAGCCATAAGTAGACAGCTGAAAGTGGATCCCTTCCTTACACCTTATACAAAAGTTAATTCAAGATGGATTAAAGACTTAAATGTTAGACCTAAAACCAGAAAAAACCTTAGAAGAAAACCTAGGCAATACCGTTCAGGACATGGGCATGGGCAAGGACTACATGTCTAAAACACCACAAGCAATGGCAACAACCAGAATTGAAAAATAGGGTCTAATTAAACTAAAGAGCTTCTGCATAGCAAAAGAAACTACCATCAGAGGCAACACGCAACCTACAGAATGGGAGAAAATTTTTACAATCTACTCATGTGACAAAGGGCTAATATCTAGAACCTACAAAGAACTCAAACACATTTACAAGAAAAAGCAAACAACCCCATCAAAAAGTGGGTAAAGGACATGAACAGACACCTCTCAAAAAGAAGACATTTAGGCAGTCAACAGACACATGAAAAAATGCTCATCATCACTGGCCATCAGAGAAATGCAAATCAAAACCACAATGAGATACCATCTCACACCAGTTAAAGTGGCGATCATTAAAAAGTCAGGAGAAAACAGGTGCTGGAGAGGATGTGGAGAAATAGGAACACATTTACACTGTTGGTGGGACTGTAAACTAGTTCAACCATTGTGGAAGACAGTGCAGCGATTCCTCAAGGATCTAGAACTAGAAATACTATTTGAGTCAGTCATTCCATTACTTGGGATATACCGAAAAGATTACATATCATGCTGCTACAAAGACACGTGCACATGTATGTTTATTGTGGCACTATTCACAATAGCAAAGACTTGGAATCAACCCAAATGTCCATAAATGACAGACTGGATTAAGAAAATGTGGCACATATACACCATGGAATACTATGTAGCCATAAAAAAGGATGAGTTCATGACCTTTGTAGGGACATGGATGCAGCTGGAAACCATCATTCTCAGCAAACTATCGCAAGAAAAGAAAATCAAACACCGCATGGTCTCACTCATAGTTGGGAATTGAACAATGAGGACACTTGGACACAGGACAGGGAACATCACACACTGGGGTCTGTTGTGTGGTGTGGGAATTGGGAGAGATAGCATTAGTAGATATACCTAATGTAAATGACGAGTTAACAGATGCAGCCCACCAACATGGCACATGTATACATATGTAACAAACCTGCACATTGTGCATATGTATCCTAGAACATAAAGTGTAAAAAAAAAATAAAAAGACAAAGGAAATTAAAAAAAGAAAAGAAGAGAAATGATGGAAGCCCAAAACTACGGTTATTGAGACTAATGCTAATTCTTTAAGTTTTGATCATATTCTCACCTAAGTGAGAGTACAGACACTTCAAAATAGAGCCACACACACTGGATGTTATGTACTCCCACTGAAATTTTAAGGATTCAGATAGCTCTCAAAGCAGATCATACTTTTCTGTAAAAAGAAGATTCCAGTCTACCTGAGTGAGCATAATAAGGAAGTCCCTCTGCTTTAACTATTACCAAAATAAGTGACCTGAAGTACTCTGATGTTAACCAATCAATTTATTTCTATGGCTTTGTTTACAGATTCGCATTTGACAAAATCCACTGTTTTGCTATTTTATTGCCTGCGGGAGTTATTACTGTATCTGCAGAGGGAGACCTGCCCCAAATCATAAATCACAAATAAAACCCAATTACATCTAGAACTAAATTTGTTGAAATTTTGTCTTGTCACACATGTTCACAGAAAGCAATGGCCAGT
>NW_020259835.1:0-4673 GCF_003255815.1 Theropithecus gelada
GAATGATAGAAAACACAAAATAACAATTAGTATCCTCATAATTCATAAAATCTATAGCAAGAGTATGAATTAGAAATGGTATCATTGTGTAGATTTAAAATAATGAGATATTTTTAACATTCTATTATTTTGCAAAGGAAAGAAGATACAATTTTATCAATATAAGTTTCACTTACTGCTGGGTTCTTTTAATGGTTCCCACAATGATTCTTCAAGAAACAATTCTGTTAAGCACTCCTCAAGGTCAGGAGCTCATTCAATGCAGTACTGAATTTCAGAGGTCACCAAAATACAGCTCCCTCTAAGTGCGGTCCTTCTCCTTTGGAGAAAACTGAGCTTGTCTATTCTAGGTCCTTTTATAAGAATTTGCGAAGACCACACCCACCTCTTTAAGTGGGTGGAGAATTGAGAAAGATTGAGAATAAGATGATTAGGTTTATGCAGTATTTAGAACACACCTTTGCACCGCTGATTAAATTATCGTCACTTCTTCATTCTAAAAAATCACGACTGAAATGAATCATATGTAACATAAATCCTATCAGATTAGACATAGACTAGAAATTAATATGCATTTTATACTGTTTATTGAGTTTCATCCAAGATACAGGCATTCCTTTAAGGGCACATTTATTTATTCTAGATGAACTATCTCCTTGTGGAGACACTCGGTGGTACAATCATAGCTCACTGCAGCCTTGAATTCCAAGGCTCAAGGGATCCTCCTGCTTCAACCTCCCAAGTAGCTAGGACTACAGGCTCACACTATCCCATCTGGATAATGTTTTTTAAAACTTTTCATAGAGTCAGGGTATGATTTTGTAGCCCAGGCTGTTCTACAGCTCCTGTCTTGAAGTGATCCTCTGGTCTTAGACTTCCAAAGTGCTTGGGAGCACAGGCATAAACCACCGTGTCCAGCCTTAAATGCTGCTTTAGTACGTTTATAGGATGTTCCCAGAGAAGTCCAACAGGAAGATACAACTTTTTTTTGTTTTGTTTTCTACCACTCTAAGAGAGATCACTGATTAACCAAATAGCCACACTAATTTGAGGTCTCTTATTGAATTTACAAAACTTCGTCAATCTCATGGGTGAAATGAGTTATTATTTTAGTGCTTTTCTCCACATAGTGCATGATGCTCTATGAAGACTAGAAATGCAATATAATAATTAATTTGGGGATTATAAACATGTTTTAGGATGTATGCTAATTCACAAATACAGAATCCAAATGATAGGGATGGACAGTATCTTTTTTTCTATAGCAAATACTTTTGTTGTCATGTGACAATTAAAAAAAGAGACTTCAGAAGCGGCTGCTCAAATATTTTCTGACAGAGGATTTCTTTGCCAATAGCCCCCCAAAGACTTAGAGTCAAGAGTGTCAGAACAGTGAAGACAAATCTATCAGCCCTATGTCTGCCAAGGTTCAAAAAATCTGTCAAGGTTCAGAAATTAAAGCAGAACCCATAAGATATATGTACAGCTAGGGAGATTCACATATGAATCAAGTGCGAGGAATTGGTTTCCACAGTTGATGGGCTGCCTGAGCAAGTATGAGATCCCGGTTAAAGTCAATCAGGAAGAAAAATCCTCAGCTGGCTGGATCTCAATGGTCATGATTCAAAGCTTTGGTCCAAAGTCAATGGGAATCAATTGGAAGATTAGAGTCTCATCTGTAAGTGTTGTTCAAGGAATGCCTGTGTCTTTCTTTAAAGGACTTTCACTGATGAAGTCAGGCTTACCTGGGTACACTTGCTAGTTACAGGAGTAGGACCTTTGGTTACATCTGCAAAATACCTTCCCAGTAGGTCCTAAGTGAGTGTTTCATTGAGTAATAATAAGGTTTGCCTATGCCACAAAGTCCAGTTTCATTCTCCTACTTGTGACTTGCCAATTATCCCAGGACCATTTGTTGAATAGGGATCCCTCCTCTTGCTCCTGGCAGCCCTGAACCCGCCCGGTTACAGGANGGAAGGACCTGAGGGTGGCTTTCCCAGCCGGCTGCCACACAGGAGATCTGGATGCTTAACCTGCCCGGCCGACAGATCTTAACAAGGTAGGTATCTTGTAGGAGAACAGCTCAACCCAAAGGCAGATTGCTAGTCTGGACTTTACTACAGGCGGGACTGCGGTGATGTTTATAGCACTGAAGTGAACTCCATTGTAAGTACAGAAAGTGGCCTCTCTGCTTTCCCCCCGAAGCACAATCATATTCACCTTGCAGACTTGAATCACTGAAGATGTAAGCCAACTGTTACGCTCAGTTTCAGAGACCCGCTGTGGACAGCATGAAGACTGTCCCTGGTCAAAGTCTTAGCAAGTCAAGGTTAAGGAATGCGTCTGATTCCCCTGAACTGTACCTGGGAAAGTGAACCAAGGCCTGGGTTTTGCTCTGGAAGCCTGTCTTGTCTGCTTCTATCATCTGGCGCTCTGCATGTGAGTCTTGCAGCCATATGGACACTGCTGTATGTTACTGTCATGATTCTCTGCTCTTCTGTGAGTTCAGACTTGGCACCTTATTTTACTTCTGATCCACTCTCTGCTGTCCAGAAACGTGGTGGACCCATAGTCCAGCTATGTGGATTGCTGAGGTTGGAGGATTGTTTGATCTGGGGAGTTCCAGGCTGCAGTGTGCTGTGATCTTACCACTGCACTCCAACCTGGGCGACAGAGTGAGAGCCTGTCTCAAAAACAAAACAAAACAAAACAAAAACAAAAAGCTGACCGTATTTATCCATCCTTCCTTATTGCTCTAATAGTAATATTCTAATATACAATGAGATTATATACAAGATGAGGATGGTTAAAACAGTATAATGCTACTAAAATATAAACGACTACAGAATTGTGTGTTTGCATTACTCCTATCATTGAAATATCCCATTATGCAACCCATCTGTCATTAAACTTTTGTATCAGGGTTTCTCCTTACAGATGGAGTCAGCCTTTTTTAGACTTTGTTCTCAGAAATCCTCATTAAAGGAGGCATAACTGGATTGTTTTATATAAATTCAAAAAATTATATCAGGAACTTTTAATATGTTTGTTGTGTTCCATGTTGAGAGTAATTAAATTAAGTACTAGAAAATACACTATGAAATATGATATTTGATATACAGTTGGACTTCCATATGATAGGGTTCTGCACCCATGGATTCAACTCATCGTGCATTAAAACATTTCAAGAATGTTTTAAAAATTGAATGATTACATTTTCACTGCACATGTGCAGACTTTTTTGCTTGTCATTATTCCCTAAATAATACAATGTAACAACTACTTACACAGCATTTACATTGCATTCAGTATTTTAAGTAATCTAGAGATAATTAAAGTACATTGGAGGACGTGCTTAGTCTACTTGCAAATAATTTGCCATCTTATGTAAGGACATCTGAGGATTATTAGCATCCAGGGATTTTGGTATCTATGGGGGATCCTGGAACCAATTTCCAGTCACTACTTAAGGAAAGGCTTCATACAAAATTAACATGATCAAAATATAGGTATTTCTGATAATAAGGATAGTTTACTGCACATGTATTTTAAAAATTTCAAAGACCTAAATAAATTGGAAATTGTATTAAAATGTAATGAGGTTTCTCACTATTCCGTATTTTTCTGAAGCAAAAAGTGAGTCTTACTTTCTATTCTGGTAATGACATCTTCCCAGGTAACTGTCTGTAGGATGCCATAGGTGGAACAGAGAAAATAAAATTCCAGTTCAGGGGGAAGAAACCTGTGCTCTTGCATTAACCCGTGAGTTTGGATAAACCCACTCAGGTATTCATTTGCCTGGGCTGACTTGGAAATCAAGGGGGGCGGAAAAAACAGCTTAAAAGAAAAGACATGTGCAGGATTCTAAGAGAGAGTAGTTTAATGAAAATCAAAACAAATGTATACCTCCACACTTTTAAAGATGGTGCAAAGTTTCATAGAAACAGATAAAGAAAATTGAGTAGTCAGTAGGTTAGCATTCTCAGAAGTTGGTGTTTCTGATGCCTTCAGTCAAGTTACTGACCTATCCCTGATTCTGTTAGTGCAAAGCAAAGGAAAGGTGTAAGAGGGTAAGGGAAAGAACCTCAGAGGCTACAAATGAGAAAACTGTTGGCCACATTAACAAAGCTCACCATGCCACATTCATAATCTAGAAACACCCCCATCTGGCCTAGAGGCCTTTTGTATCCTGAGGAAAGACTGGGGAAGACGTCTTGAGAAGACACCAGTAGTCTTCTTGACACAAAAAAGTAGAAAAATTTTCTTGGAGTTAACCAGCATGTCATTTCTCATTGTCCAAGAATCTTTGCAAAATCCAACGGCCCAGTTCCAACACTGCCCAACATCCACCTCTCAGTGATATCTTCCAAAAGTGAACGCCTGGCCTCGCCATCAAGAAAACACTTAGATTTTGTGGGACTTGGAGCAACGTTGAGATCATCAGAACCAAAGTGTAACTGTCTCAGATCTTCAAACAAGGGGAATGTAGCAAGTGGTTATTTTATTATCCCAGGAAATATGAACTGCAGGAATAAGAAAATAGTCACATGAAAACATAGTGTTATAAACTTCTAATGAATGTGGGCTTTACATAGTGTCTATGTATGCCAGGTTACCACTGCAAATATGGGTCAGGACAGCAGGCACACTAAAGAAGTTTACTGATGTTCAAG
>NW_020259836.1:0-4672 GCF_003255815.1 Theropithecus gelada
CTTTGTGTTCTTTGAAATCATCTCAGAGAGTTACAGCTTTCCCCTCAAGAAGCCTTTCGCTAAGACAGTTCTTCTGGAATTGGCAAGGAGATATTTGGAAGACCTTAGAGGGCTATGGTGAAAAAGGAAATATCCTCAGATGAAATCTGGAAAGAAGCTTTCTGAGAAACTGCTTAGTGTTCTGTTAATTTATCTCACAGAGTTACATCTGTATTTCGTGGATCTCTTTGCTAGCCTTATTTCCGTGGAATCTGAGAACAGATATTGCGGATCCCTTGGAAGACTATAGGGCCAAAGGAAATATGCTCCGATAACAAAGAGAAAGAAGCTTTCTGAGAAACTTCTTTGTGTTCTGTGAAATCATCTCACAGAGTTACAGCATTCCCCTCAAGAAGCCCTTCGCGAAGACAGTTCTTCTGGAATTGGCAAAGTGATATTTGGAAGCCCATAGAGGGCTATGGTGAAAAAGGAAATATCCTCAGATGAAATCTGGAAAGATGCTTTCTCAGAAGCTCCTTAGTGTTCTGTTAATTCATCTCACGGAGTTATATCTGTATTTCGTGGATCTCTTTGCTAGCCTTATTTCTGTGGAATGTGAGAACAGATATTTCGGATCCCTTTGAAGACTATAGGGCCAAAGGAAATACCCTCCGATATCAAACAGAAAGAATCTTTCTGAGAAACTTCTTTCTGTTCTGTGAAATCATCGCACAGAGTTATAGCTTTCCCTTCAAGAAGATTTTCGCTAAGACAGTTCTTGTGGAATAGGCAAAGTGATATTTGGAAGCCCATTGACGGCTATGGTGGAAAAGGAAATATCCTCAGCTAAAATCTGGAAAGAAGCTTTCTGAGAAACTGCTTAGTGTTCTGTTAATTCATCTCACAGAGTTACATCTGTATTTCTTAGATCTCTTTGCTAGCCTTATTTCTGTGGAATGTGAGAACAGATATTTCGAATCCCTTTGAAGACTATATGACCAAAGGAAATATCCTCCAATAACAAAGAGAAAGAAGCTTTCTGAGAAACTTCTTTGTGTTCTGTGAAATCATCTGACAGAGATACATCTTTCCCCTCAAGAAGCCTTTCGCTAAGACAGTTCTTGTGGAATTGGCAAAGTGATATTTGGAAGCCCATAGTGGGCTATGGTGAAAAAGGAAACATCCTCAGATGAAATCTGGAAAGGAGCGTTCTGAGAAACTGCTTAGTGTTCTGTTAATTCATCTCACAGAGTTACATCTGTATTTCGTGGATCTCTTTGCTAGCCTTATTTTTGTGGAATATGAGAACAGATAGTTCGGATCCCTTTGAAGAGTACAGGGCGAAATGAAATATCCTCCGATAACAAAGAGACAGAAGCTTTCTGATAAACTCCTTAGTGTTCTGTTAATTCACCTCTCAGAGTTACCTCTGTGTTTCGTGGATCTCTTTGCTAGCCTTATTTCTGTGGAATCTGAGAACAGATATTTCGGATCCCTCTGAAGACTATAGGGCTAAATGAAATATCCTCCGATAACAAAGAGTCAGAAGCTTTCAGAGAAACTTCTTTGTGTTCTGTGAAATCATCTCACAGAGTTACAGCTTTCCCCTCAAGAAGCCTTTCGCTAAGACAGTTCTTGTGGAATTGGCAAAGTGATATTTGGAAGCCCGTAGAGGGCTATGGTGAAAAAGGAAATATCCTCTGATGAAATCTGGAAAGGAGCGTTCTGAGAAACTGCTTAGTGTTTTGTTAATTCATCTCACAGAGTTACATCTGTATTTCATACATCTCCTTGCTAGCTTATTTCTATGGTCTGAGAGCAGATATTTCGGATCCCTTTGAAGACTATAGGGTCAAAGGTAATATCCTCCGATAACAAAGAGAAAGAAGCTTTCTGAGAAACTTCTTTGTGTTCTGTGAAATCATCTCACAGATTTACAGCTTTCCCCTGAAGAAGGCTTTCACTAAGACAGTTCTTGTGGAATTAGCAAAATTATATTTTTAAGCCCATTGAGGGCTATGGTGAAAAAGGAATTATCCTCACCTGCAATCTGGAAAGAACCTTTCTGAGAAACTGCTTAGTGTTCTGTTCATTCATTTCAGAGAGTTACATCTGTATTTCGTTGATCTCTTTGCTACCGTTATTTCTGTGCAATCTGAGAACAGATATTTCGGATCCCTTTGAAGACTATATGGCCGAAGGAAATATCCTCGGATAACAAAGAGAAAGAAGCTTTCAGAGAAACTTCTTTCTGTTCTTTGAAATCATTTCACAGAGTTACAGCTTTCCCCTCAAGAAGCCTCTCGCTAAGACAGTTCTTGTGGAATTGGCAAAGTGATATTTGGAAGCCCATAGAGGGCTATGCTGAAAAACGAGATATCCTGAAATGAAAACTGGAAAGAAGATTTCTGAGAAACTGCTCTGTAATGTGTGACTTCCACTCACAGAGTTATATCTGTATTTCATGGATCTCTTTGATAGCCTTATTTCTGTGGAATCTGAGAACAGATATTTCGGATCCCTTTGAAGAGTAGAGGGCCAAAGGAAATATCCTCCGATAAGAAAGTGAAAGAAGCTTTCTGAGAAACTTCTTTGTGTTCTGTGAAATCATCTCACAGAGTTACAGCTTTCCCCTCAAGAAGCCTTTCGCTAAGACATTTCTTGTGGAATTGGCAAAGTTATACTAGGAAGCCCATAGAGGGCTATAGGGAAAAAGGAAATATCCTCAGTTGAAATCTGGAAAGAAGCTTTCTGAGAAACTGTTTAGTGTTCTGTGAATTCATCTCACAGAGTTACATCTGTATTTCGTGGATCTCTCTGCTTGCCTTATTTCTTTGGAATCTGAGAACAGATATTTCGGATCCCTTTGAAGACTATAGGGCCAAAGGAAATATCCTCCTATAACAAAAGAGAAAGAAGCTTTCTGAGAAACGTCTCTGTGTTCTGCGAAATCATCTCACAGAGTTACAGCTTTCCCCTCAAGAAGCCTTTCGCTAAGACAGTTCTTGTGAAATTGGCAAAGTTATATTAGGAAGCCCATAGAGGGCTATGGGGAAAAAGGAAATATCCTCAGTTGAAATCTGGAAAGAAGCTTTCTGAGAAACTGTTTAGTGTTCTGTGAATTCATCTCACAGAGTTACATCTGTATTTCGTGGATCTCTTTGCTTGCCTTATTTCTGTGGAATCTGAGAACAGATATTTCGGATCCCTTTGAAGACTGTAGGGCCAAAGGAAATATCCTCCGAAAACAAACAGAAAGAAGCTTTCTGAGAAACTTCTTTGTGTTCTGTATAATCACCTCACAGAGTAACAGCTTTCGCCTCAAGAAGCCTTTCGCTAAGACAGTTCTTCTGGAATTGGCAAAGTGATATTTGGAAGCCCATAGAGGGCTATGGTGAAAAAGGAAATATCCTCAGCTGAAATCTGGAAAGAAGCGTTCTGAGAAACTGCTCTGTGATGTGTGACTTCCACCCACAGAGTTACATCTGTATTTCGTGGATCTCTTTGCTAGCCTTATTTCTGTGGAATCTGAGAACAGATATTTCGGATCCCTTTGAAAATTATAGGGCCAAAGGAAATATCCTCCGATAACAAAGAGAAAGAAGCCTTCTGAGAAACTTCTTTGTGTTCTGCGAAATCATCTCACAGAGTTACAGCTTTCCCCTCAGGAAGCCTTTCACTAACACTGTTGTTGTGGAATTGGCAAAGTGATATTTGGAAGCCCATACTGGGCTACGTTGAAAAAGGAAATATCCTCAGATGAAGTCTGGAAAGAAGCTTTCTGGGAAACTTCTTAGTGTTCTGTTAATTCATCACACAGAGTTACAGCTTTCCACTCAAGAAGCCTTTCGCTAAGACAGTTCTTGTGGAATTGGCAAAGTGATATATGGAAGCCCATGGAGGGCTATGGTGAAAAAGGAAATATCCTCAGATGATATCTGGAAAGAAGCTTTCTGAGAAACTGCTCTGTGATGTGTGACTTCCACTCACAGAGTTACATCTGTATTTCGTCTATCTCTTTGCTAGCCTTATTTCTGTGGAATCTGAGAACAGATATTTCGGATCCCTCTGAAGACTATAGGGCCAAAGTAAATATCCTCCGATAACAAAGAGAAAGAAGATTTCTGAGAAACTTCTTTGTGTTCTGTGAAATCATCTCACAGAGTTACAGCTTTCCCCTCAAGAAGCCTTTCGCTAAGACAGTCCTTGTGGAATTGGCAATGTGATATTTGGAAGCCCATACAGGGCTAAGGTGAAAAAGGAAATATCCTAAGCTGAAATGTGGAAACAAGTTTCTGAGAAACTGCTTAGTGTTCTGTTAATTCATCTCACAGAGTACATCTGTATTTCATGGATCTCTTTGCTAGCCTTATTTCTGTGGAATCTGAGAACAGATATTTCCGATCCCTTTAAAGACTATAGGGCCGAAGGTAATATCCTGCGATAACAAAGAGAAAGAAGCTTTCTGAGAAACTTCTTTGTGTTTTGTGAAATCATCTCACAGAGTTACAGCTTTCCCCGTAAGAAGTCTTTCGCTAAGTCAGTTCTTGTGGAATTGGCAAAGTGATATTTGGAAGCCCGTAGAGGGCTATGGTGAAAAAGGAAATATCCTCAGATGAAATCTGGAAAGAAGCTTTCTGAGAAACTGCTTAGTGTTCTGTTAATTCATCTCACAGAGTTACAGCTTTCCCCT
>NW_020259837.1:0-4671 GCF_003255815.1 Theropithecus gelada
ACTCCCCCCACCCCACCCACCACCCTTCCTAGCTTCTGGTAATCATCGTTCTACTCTCTATCTCCATGAGTTCAATTGCTTTAAGTTTTAGTTCTTACAAATAAGTGACAACATGTGAGGTTTGTCTTTATGTGCCTGGTTAATTTCACTTAACACAGTATCCTCCTGTTCCATCCATGTTGTTGCAAATGACAAGATTCCATTCTTTTTTTATGACTGAATAGTACTCTATAGTGTGTATGTACCACATTTTCAGTATTCATTTATCTGTTGACAGACAAGTAAGTTGCTTCCAAACCTTGGCTATTGTAAATAGTGCTGCAATAAACATGAGAGTGCAGATATCTCTTTGATATACTGATTTCCTTTTTGGGGAGTACTGATAAAAGAAAAGCTTCAGCCAAATTAAATTTAAAGGAGTTTAATTGAGCAATGAATGATTTGCAAATCAGGCATCTCCCAGAATCACAGCAGATTCACAGAGACTCAGAGCAGACACATAGTGGAAGAAAATTTATAGACAAAAAAAGGGAAATGACGTACAGAAATTGGAAGTGAGGTACAGAAAAGCTGGATTGGTTACAGCTTGGTGTATGCCTTATTTGAACATACTTTGAACACACAGCAGTGTATGAAAGGTTGAAGTATGGCTGCTGGGATTGGCCAAGAGTTACCTATTGTTACAGGTGCATACTACTAAGTTAGGTTTTCAATTTTGTCTGCTTATTAAGCTAGGTTACAGTTTATCACCAAGGACTCAAATATAGAAGTACAGAGTCCTTTTCAGGTCATATTTAGTTTGTTTTAACAGTATATACCTAGTAGTGAGATTGCTGGATCATGTGGTAGTTCTATTTTTAGTTTTTTGAGAAACCTCCATACTATTCTCCATAGTGATTTACTAATTTACATTCCCACCAGCAGTGTACAAGTGTTCCTTTTTTCCCACATTCCTACCAACATTCATTATTGCCTGTCCTTTGCATAAAAGCCATTTTAACTAACATGGAAGTGTAGTTGTGATTTCATTGNTTCTCCATAGTGATTTACTAATTTACATTCCCACCAGCAGTGTACAAGTGTTCCTTTTTTCCCACATTCCTACCAACATTCATTATTGCCTGTCCTTTGCATAAAAGCCATTTTAACTAACATGGAAGTGTAGTTGTGATTTCATTGTAGTTTTGATTTGCATTTCTCTGACAGTCAATGATATTGAGCACCTTTTCATATACCCATTTGCCATTTGTATGTCTCCTTTTGAGAAATGCCTGTTCATATCTTTTGCCCATTTTTAAGTCAGATTATTAGGTTTTTTTTCCTATGGAGTTATTTGGACTCCTTATACATTCTGATTATTAATTCTTTATCAGATGGATACAATGTAGATATGTTCTCCCATTCTGTGGGTTGCTTTTTCAGTTTGTTGATTGTTTCCCTTGCTGTGCAGAAGCTTGTTAACTTAATGTGATGTTATTTGTCCATTATCACTTTGATCACCTGGAGTAATCAGTTTTGTTTCTTGGAATTATCCAGATCAGTTATTCATATTTTCTATATTTATGCTAATTTATAAAATCCCAAACATCTACATGCTATAAACCATCTTTCATGGAAAGTGAATTGATTTTAGAATTGAATTAATGGGGAATCATTGAAAGGTCTTATGTACCTAAATGATCGATAGTTAAATCTCAATATCCAACCCTTAAAAATGAACATTTTTGTGTATCAGCTGTTACACAGTTTCAGCAATCCTTACTACTATTCGACCCAGCAATCCGATTACTGGATATATACCCAGAGGAATATAAATCATTCTGCCATGAAGACACATGCATGCAAAAATTCTTTGCAGTGCTATTCACAGTAGCAAAGACATAGAATCAACCTAAATGTCCATCAGTGACAGATTAGATTAAGAAAATGTGGTACCTATACACTATGGAATACAGTGCAGCCATAATAAAGAATGAGATCATGTCATTTGCAGTATCATAGATGGAGATGGAGGCTATTTTTCTTAGCAAACTAATGCAGGAAGAGAAAACCAAATACTGCATGTTCTCACTCAGCAGTGAGAGCTAAATGATGAGAACTCACAAACACAAAGAAGGGAACAACAGACACTGAGGCCTACTTCAGGGTGGAGGGTGGAAAGAGGGAGAGGAGCAGAAAAAAAAAAAAGGATACTAGGCTTAATATCTGGGTGATGAAATAATCTGTACAAAAAACCCTTATAATACAAGTTTACCTACATAACAAACCTGCACACGTACCCCTGAACCTAAAAGTTAAAAAAGAAGGCAGTAGCAAAAGGAAAAATAAAGAGTTAAAAAAAAAAAAACTGAAGCAGCCCTCTAACTGGCCTGTTTTCTTTACTCCCTATGATGCCAAATAAAAGGCATTCATAGGCTGGATCCAAGTGGATAGAATATTGAAATTCATAATTTATCATTCACTTCTGGTGTTTCTCTAAACTTCATGTGATAAACCGTCAGGTATTTTCTCAACCATATTTCTTTCTCTTCGTGGAATACAAGTTATCCAAGTTTCCAAAATCCTGCTTATATCTTTGAAAGTTCACTTACACAATCTCATTAACTCCTCTCTTGTATTCACAAGAATTTAAATGATGATAAGTTCAATTCCTCAACATAATTATAAATGAATTTTTGAATTATAAATATCTTGTTCCCAGACAATATTAACAAGGACCAACAGAGGCCAAACTTCAATGAACTTGACCTTGTCTTTAGGTTACATTAAGAATAAACATATTCTCTCTCTTATTCATGATCTCAAATCATGTTCGATTTACCATTACATTGTCTCATCAGACAATAATATGGAATGAGCATGAATTGGCAGTATAAACTCGAACAGTCATGACTTCAAAGACATTTTAAATGTCCTATTATGTTATCACTTTTCCTGAAGTAGTAAAGCCTAGGAATATTTCATCTAATGATCTGTTTTGATTACCGTCTGTGGTTTTCCTGCACTTTCATGCAGACTTAAGTACGTTTTTAGAACTCTCAACCATCTCTCAAATAAATCTTCCTTCCTTTTTCTCTCATGGAGATAGCATGGTTTTCAGATGAAAGCCCTCATCCACACACAACCCTTTTTTCTTTTGTGTTTTCCATTTTATTTTAAAAATCAAAATCTTGTACTCATGTGTGAGTGTATGTGCTATATTAAAAGTTGATCCAATTTCACTCTTGGAAGCTTGTTTCCTTTCTAATGAATGCACAATAGTTTTTTCGTCGCATACAAAATTCTGAGACCATCTTACTCTTTCTGTGAGTCAACCTAATTTTCACTATTAGAGTATTCTAGGCACAGGACACTTTTATTTGTTTCAGATTTTTTAGAATTTATGTTTTTTTCTTTTACAAACCAAAACTGGTCAACCTTTAGAATTACTTCATCAGATTTCAATATGGAGCACTGATATTACTCAAAATACAACAATAGGCCAAGTTGCTTAATATTTCTATTTAATTTATCTGAAAAGCAGGAGTGGTATTATTATCTACTTTATATTTTTTGTGGAATATTTGATCTCTTTAGTCTTTTCAGAGGCAATAGAGAAGTACAAGAAAGGTGGAATAAAGCAGAGTAAGAAATTATTGCAAGTATAGAGGTCTGTATTTCTTGTCTCTAGAATCAATTATTAGATTGCCATGGTGGATAATTGTTTTGAATATTATGATTTCAACATCATATCCCTTTCCAGATATGTTTTCATATATAATTTATAAACTACTCAGAAATATATATTTCTATAAAATTAACTTCTGGCTGAACGAGCTGAACAGCACTTTGGCAGAAATGAGCTTTGTTTTTTAACATCATTATTCCTATTTTCATCATAGATAATTATCTTTGATTTTTAGCAAAATTCACTGTTTGCTTTAAGTAAAATTAACTATTTCTTACGGCAGTTGATACAAACACTACATTGACAGTTAATATACTTTATTTGTTAGAATTTTTTTTCTCCTTAACATGACACACATGTAACAATTAGTATTGTGATACTGTACCAAGGAAGTTATGATTTGGATTCCAAAGCATTCTTCTACTCAATTCATTATTTAGACCTTTGGAGTATCTGTTCTTTGTTCTTCAATTGGTATTTGTGATGATAAGATAATAATACTCAAAAATTGACCCAGTATTGAACTCAGTAAACTTCGACCTCAATGATATGCCATATGCCTAAAATAGGTAACATTTGACAACTATCGTGTGCTCATAAAAACCACAGAATTTGAAGAAAGAATATCAGGATGACAAAAGCAATTTAGGAAAACATTCAGAACATCATATTTCAAATAAACTAGAAAACCATTTTGAAATATGTCAAGTGCAGGCCAGTCATGGTGGCTCACACTTGTAGTCCCAGAATTTTGGGAGGCCGAAGTGGGCTGATCCTTTGAGCCTAGGAGTTTGAGATCAGTGTGGGCTATGTGGTGAAACCCTGTCTCTACCAAAAACAAACGAACGAACAAACAAAATAGCTGGGCCTAGTGGAGCACACCTGCAGTCCCAGTTACTTGTCGGGCTGAGGCAGGAGAATCACTTGAGCCTGGGAGGTAGAGGTTGCAGTGAGCCAAAATCATTCCGTGGCACTTCAGCTTGGGTGATGGGAGTAAAACTCTA
>NW_020259838.1:0-4670 GCF_003255815.1 Theropithecus gelada
CGAGGCTGCAGTAAGTCATGATCGCATCACTGCGCTTCAGCTTGGGTAAAAAAGGGAGACCCTTTCTCAGGAAAAAAAAAAAAAAAAAACCAACAACCAAAAAACAAAAAACTGTTTAGTTTCCAAATATTTGTGGAACTCCTAAATTTCCTATCATTTTTTCTTTTTCTTTCTTTTTTTTTTTTTTTTTAGATGGAGTTTTCGCTCTTGTTGCCCAGGCTGGAGTGCAATAGCGCAATCTCAGCTCACGGCAACCTCTGCCTCCCGGGTTCAAGCGATTCTCCTGTCTCAACCCCCAAGTAGCTGGGATTACAGGCGCATGTCACCACACCTGGCTAATTTTTTTATTTTTAGTAGAGACGAGGTTTCATCATATTGATCAGACTGTTCTCAAACTCCTGACTGCCTTGGCCTCCCAAAATGCTGGGATTACAGGCATGAATCCTCCCATCTTGGCCTCTGCCTTGACCTCCCAAAGTGCTGGGATTACAGGCATGAACCACCGTGCCCAGCCAAAATGAACCTCTGTGTTTCTAGTATTACAGCTTGGCTTCAAGTCTATTTTGTCTAATATTAATATAGCCACTCCAGCTGTCTTTTGGTTATTGTTTGCATGGTATATCTTCCTTCATCCTTCTACTTTCTGAGAAAGTATTTCTCCTTTGCTTTAAGGATCATTTCACAGGATACAGAATTGTAGGTTGGTGGCTTTTTTTTTTTTAAATGTTAATACTTTAAATATTTTACTTCACCCTCTTTTTGCTTGCAAGGCTTCTGATGAAAAGTTGGATGTAATTGTTTTCTTTGCTTTCCTACAGGTAAAGTGTTCCCTGCCCCCTCCCCTGATTTCTTTCAGTATTTTTCTTTTTTCTTTTTCTCTGAGATAGGATCTCACTGTGTTGCCCAGGCTGGTCTCAAACTCCTGGGCTCAAGCAATTCTCCCCACTCAGCCTCCCGAGTAGCTGGGATTACAGGTGTGAGCCACCACACCTGCTAGTATTTCTCTTTATCTTTGATTGTCTGTCATTTGGCAATGATATGCCTCAGTATAGTTTTTCTGGCATTTATCCTGTTGGTGTTCTCTGAGCGTCCTAGATCTGTGGTTTTGAATCTAACATTAATTGGGGAAATTCCCAGTCATTATTGTTTCAAATATTTCTGATCATTTTTCTCTTTCTTCTCTTGGTATTCCCATTATGTGTATAATTCTCCCACAGTTCTTGAATATTCTGGGTTTGGTTTTTCAGTATTTTTTCTCTTTGCTTTTCAACTTTGGGGATTTTTACTGAGCTATCCTCAAAGCAGAGATTCCTCAGCTGTGTCTGGTTTACTAATAAGTCCATTAAAGGCGTTCTTCATTTCTGTTACATAGCATTTATCTGTGATCATTTCTTAGAATTTCCATTTCTCTGCCTACATTGGACACCTGTTCTTGCATGCCTATCTACTTTATCCATTGGATCCCTTAGAATATAATCAGAGTTGTTTTAAATTCCTAGTCTGATAATTCCAACATCCTTGCCATCTCAGCCAGATTTTGATGCTTGCTTTGTCTCTTCAAATTGTTTTTGCCTTTTCGTATGTCTTGTGATTTTTTTTCTTGCTAGCCAAACATGATACACTGGGTAAAAGGAATAGCTGTACATGGGCCTTGAGTGATGTGGTGGTGAGGTGTGGGGGAGGGGGAGTATCCTATGTTCCCATGATTAGGTGTCAGCCTTGCAGTGAGTTTGTGCCTCTGGCCTGTGAACTTTACACGTTTCTCGGTTCACCTGCCTCCCCATTTAGTGGGACAGGCTGGCTAGAATGGGCTGGGATTGGGTATTTCCCTTGCTCCATGTTGAAGGCTAGAGCCAGCAAGTTGGATATTTACTCTTTCACCAGGTCAGTCAGGCTCTGATAAAACCCCAGCAGGTTAGACTCTAGTTAATCAGTTTCCCCTAAGGGTAGACCTCGTTAAGAAAAACCGAATGCTCTGTATACAGTCATGCCTTGATTAACGATGAGGATGCATTCTGAGAAATGTATCATTAGGTGATTTCCTCATCGTGGAATCATCATAGAGTGACCTTCCACAAACCTAGACAGTATCGCCTACTACGCACCTGTATGGTATATGGTATAGCCTGTGGCTCCTAGGCTGCAAACCTCACAGCATGTTACTGTACTGAATGCCATAGGCAACTGTAACACAATGCTGAGTATTTATGCATCTGAACATAGAAACGGTACAGTGAGGCAGGGCACAGTGGCTCACGTCTGTAATCCCAGCACTTTGGGAGGCCAAGGAGAGTGGATCACCAGAGGTCAGGAGTTCGAGACCAGCCTGACCAACATGATGAAACCTCGTCTCTACTAAAAATACAAAAATTAGCTGAGTGTGGTGGCATGCACCTGTAATCCCAGCTACTCGGGAGGCTGAGGCAGGAGAATCGCTTGAACCCAGGAGGTGGAGGTTGCAGTGAGCTGAGATCGAGCCATTGCACTCCAGCCTGGGTGACAAGAGTGAAACTTCATCTAAAAATAATAATAATAATAATAATAAAGTGAAAATACAATATTAGCATCTTTTATTTTCTAATTTTTATTTTATTTTATTTTTAGAGATGAGGGTCTCACTATGTTGGCCTTGAACTCCTGACTTCAAGCAATCCGCCCGTCTCAGCCTCCCAAAGTGCTAGGATTACAGGCATGAGCCACCATGCCCAGCCAATATTAGCATTTCGTGGGACCACCATCATATATGCCCAAAATGTTGTGGTATGTTACTGTGTTTCAGAATGGTTCCTTTCCCCCTCCCCCTGCAGGAAGCATGAGGGGATTTTTCTCTAATATTTACTGTAGAACCTGTTGAGCTCCCAGAGGTAAAACTCACAAAAATAAGGGAGCCCCTACTCCATGACTGGAACCCACTGGAGTTTTTGGGATTTTTTGTATTTCATTTGTTCGTTTGTTTTTCAGAGACAGAGTCTTGCTCTGCTGCCCAGGCTGGAGTGCTGTGATGCGATCATAGCTTACTGCAACCTCAAACTCTGCGGCTCCAGTAATCCTCGGCCTCCACCTCCCTCCTGAGTAGCTAGGACTACAGGCACGTGCCACCACTCCCGGCTAGTTTAATTTTCAGTGGACACAAGGTCTTGCTATATTGCCCAGGTTGGTCTCAAACTTCTACTCCTGGGCTCAAGCAATCCTCCTACCTCGGCCTCTCAAAGTGTTGGGATTACAGGCATGAACCACTGTGCTCGGCCCCCTGGAGGTTTTGCCTCTCAGGCTCCTGCACACAGACCATCCCGCAGCTCATTACTTACAATTTAGGTTTCTCTTCCTTGGTGCTGGTTCCTGTGGCCATTTCAGCTCATGGGTTGCTGCTCCGGTAAGTTGTGATTCTCTGTATTTTCCTGCCTATCTCTCTAAGTGTGGGGGCAGCGATTTGCCCTGTGACCTCACTTCTCTTATGCATCTAAGAAGAGTTGATTTTTCAGTTTGTTCAGCTTTTTACTTGTTGTTAGTGTAGAGTGGCGACTGCTGAGCCCCTTCCGTGCCAAACCAGAAACCTGACATCCTCTGTTCAGCTTTTAATTCTTAGTGCTGTCTTTTTTTTTTTTTTTTGAGATGGAGTTTCGCTCTTGTCACCCAAGCTGGAGTGCAAAGGCACGATCTCAGCTCACTGCAACCTCCGCCCCTCAGGTTTACGTGATTCTTCTGCCTCAGCCTCCCCAGTCGGTGGGATTACAGGTGTTAGTCATCTAGCCTGGCTAATTTTTGGATTTTTAGTAGAGACGGGGTTTCACCATGTTGGCCAGGCTGGTCTCAAACTCCCGACCTCAGGTGATCTGCCCACCTTGGCCTCCCAAAGTGCTAAGATTACAGGCGTGAGCCACCGCGCCCAGCCGTTTTTAGCCTGACTTCTAAGAGACACCCCTGTGTCTGCATTGCTTAGCGGTCAGCCATTGATTAAGGCAGAGATTGAGCCCATAAGACCTCATCTTTCACTGACGAGGCTGTGTGGGGTGGGCAGGGCATCTCAAGTTCAGGCCGTTCTCTAGCCTGCCTCTGATTTCACGTTTCTCCAGGCCCACTTGTTCCTCCCTGCACGTGTGTGTAGTTTCCCAGTCAGCCAGACACAGGTGGAGAGCTTAGATAAGTCTTCTCTTGCTCTGTCATTTCCAGAGTCTTCCTATTGAAATTCTGGCCACTCACCCCATCTGGGGCCACAGGCTCAGGCTAGCAGAGTTGCAGGTTCCCACGTTCGTTTTCTGCTGAGCTTGCTGCTTCACTGACAACGCTGTCAAGTGTGACTTTTCCTCTCTGTTCCAAACCAAGTGTGCTCTCTCTCACAGCCAAGCTGCTTTTCTATTCCTGGCCTACCCTGGTGCAGTGACTGCAGCTGTCCAACTTGGCAGGGAGCTGGTGGAAGCAGGTCTTCTGCAAGAAGACTGCGGACTCCTATTCCTACCTAAGGTTCCAGCAGTTCTTCCTGAATGCCTCTTTCCTTTTCTTTATTTCTTTTTTTTCTTTTTTGAAATGGAATCTCACTCTGTTGCCCAGGCTGGAGTGCAGTGGTGTGATCTTGGCTCACTCCCGGGTTCAAGCGAGGCTCCTGCCTCAGCCTCCCAAGTAGCTGGGATTACAGGCACCTACCAGCATGCCTGGCTAATTTTTGTATTTTT
>NW_020259839.1:0-4669 GCF_003255815.1 Theropithecus gelada
TGCTAAATAACCTAAATAACTGTAGGAAGTCAAATAGTTCTTTTTACTTCAGTAACTTTGTAGTTATTATATGTATTTTAGCAATGCAACAATAGCATCAAGTCATAACTTCACATATGCGTTGCTTTGAATAAAGATAGATTTATAAAATGAGTCAATGAACAAAAATATGAAAATATAAAAGATCCACATCACACATATATGACCAAAAAAAAAAAAAAAAAAGGAAAGAATGAAATATGCTGCAATTTACTTGGAAATACATTCACCTAGTCTGATTCCATAGCATGCCACGTTTCTTTCAGTATTGAAAGTCAATCTGATTTTGAATAATAGCTTTTCAGGGTGGGATGCAGGAGAATTTATCTAGAAAAAAATTAATTTTTTCATTGCCGGTTTTTAATCACAAAGAAAATCTATGCTGATTATACAAGTAGAAAAATCCCACATGATTTTAAAAAGTTAATAACCTCTCACCTCCCCTTCGTCCTCTTCTTCTTTCCTACCCCTTGGTGTAATCAGTGTCCTTGCCCATATTAATACACAGAGGGCTATTCACTGATGATCTCTTTTGTCATCACTTTTTAATTTGACTTTAACATATGGACATCACTTTGGGTGAATTAATATAGCACTAACGTATTTGTTTTAACAACTGTGGCATTTCATACAGTCAATGCAATGGTATTTAGTCAATCATTCTCATGCTATTGGGTTCAAATTGTTCATACTTCTTTGCCACTACAAACAAGCTTCAATAAACATCTTCATATACATATCTTTACATCCTGGAAATTTTTCTCAATACAATTGATTTCCAAAAGGGATATCTCCAAGTTAGAGTTTATCTTATTCTAAGCAGGCAATGCCAGATTACCTTCCCAAAGGATTCCAGAATTTTATTTTTATTAGCAATGTGTGGAAGAATTGTTTCCTCACATTCTCACCAGCACTGAATGTTATCCCTCTTTTTATGTATCCCAAACTGGTGGGTGAAAAATGGCATCTTATTGTAGATTTAATTTGCATATCCCTAACTAGTGATATTGAACAAATTATATTTTCATGTTTGTCAGTCATTTGGTATTTACTCTTTACTGTTTATATTCTTTGACCATTTTTACACGGGGGTTTTGTGTCATTCTTAAAATTTTGTAAGTGTTTTAGATACTAGGGATACTAAAAAAAGGTGTATGCTACAAATTTGTTGCCCAATTTAGAATTGACTATAAGAAATTTTTTATTTTTGGCTGAGCATGGTGGCTCATGCCTGTAATCCCAGCACTTTGGGAGGCCGAGGCAGGTGGATCATGAGGTCAGGAGATCAAGCCCATCCTGGCTAACACAGTGAAACCCCGTCTCTACTAAAAATACAAAAAATTAGCTGGGCGTGATGGTGGGCACCTGTAGTCCCAGCTACTCGGGAGGCTGAGGCAGGAGAATGGCGTGAACCCGGGAGGTGGAGCTTGCAGTGAGCCAAGATCGCGCCACTGCACTCCAGTCTGGGAGACACAGTGAGACTCCGTCTCAAAGAAAAAAAAAAGAAAAAAAAAAGAAATTTTTTATTTTCATGTAATCAAATATATTATCTTTTTCAGCATGACTTCTGAGGTTTTGGGTTTTTTAAGTTAA
Organism: Theropithecus gelada; assembly: GCF_003255815.1. Taxonomy (NCBI): domain Eukaryota; kingdom Metazoa; phylum Chordata; class Mammalia; order Primates; family Cercopithecidae; genus Theropithecus; species Theropithecus gelada. The sequence goes on from NW_020259839.1 coordinate 1,633, forward strand.
TAATTAGGAAGATTTTTCCTACTCCAAGATCATGCAAATACTTTCTTATTTTGTCTTGCAGTGAGTTAATTTTTACTTTTGACATTGCAAACTTCATTCTATTTGGAATATATTTTTGAATAGCATGAATTAACATTCTTTTATATTAATCTTCCTTCTGGCTGGCTGATTATGTTAGTACTATTTATTAAATAAGTCATTCCCTCCTGAAACATGAATGTCTGTTTTGTTGTATAACATGTTATATATTTTTGTATCTGTTTCTGCATTTTTTCTAGTCTTTTCTCATGCTATTTCATTGTTTTTTTGGATAAATTTTAATACCTAATAAAGCAAATCACCCTTCACCAGTCTTTTTTTGCTTTCCTATTTCTTATAAACTTAATAACTATATGAACATAAACTAATTTTTCCAGTTCCCCGCCAACTACCCCAAATAACTATTGCAATTGTGATTGGTATTGGAGGAGCATTTTTCGACAATTTTGGAAGGATTAATAATTTCGTGATACTAAATTTTTTCATCAGGAAATATGGTCTTTTGTCACTTTTTTCAGTTTGTGTTCTATGCCATCTGGTAAAATGTTAGTGTTTTCCAGTGGAAAACTAAGTGATTTTTCCACTAAGTTTACCCTTAGGTATTTTATACTATTTGTTAAGATTATTAAATTATTTTTTCTGTTATATTTCTGAGCATTATTATTTTGTTATTTCTTTGTTTTTGTATTCTTGATTTCCAAATATGTCACACTATTCTTTAAAACCCTGTTTGTGTGGGGCATTATTTGTTTTGTTTTTTGTCGAAGTCTCTTGGATTTTCTAAATGTGTAATACTCTGATCTACAAACAAAGTAATTTGCTGCTTCTTTGCCAATATTTGTATGAGTTTTTAGTTTCTTGCCTTATTGCATAATATACAACCTAAGAAAACAATTCCAACTAACAATAATAGTATTTCTATACTTGTCTCATTCCTGATTTTAATGAAATAGCTATAAAAGCTTACATTTGGAATTACATTTGATTCTGTATTTACAGGTTTAGAGCATTTTTCTGTTGTTCCTACTTTCATAGAACTTATATTTAGAGTGGAGGGTAAATTTTATGTTATTTAATTTTTGTCTTTTCTATTTGGCAATATATACACTCATGACATTTTTTCTCCTTTAATTTATTACACTAAAAGATCTTCCAATTAAAGCCATTCTGGCCTTTCTAAAACCAACTGCTCATGTTCACATTCTTTTGTATATGCTATTGAATATTTTATTCCTAATTTTTTAGAGAATATGGTCATAACTCTCTTTTTGTTATTTCCTTGCCAGATTTGGCATTAGGATCTTTTCATCTGTTACCAAAGTCTACTATTAAAATCATGTGTTTGTTTTTGACTTATGTAGAACTGAAATGTAAAATAATCTGATTTTGGCTACATTTTATTCAACATTCTTTTTAGATACAGGGGATACATGTGCAGATTTGTTACATGGGAATAATGCATGATGCTGAGTCTTGGAATACTGACAGATCCCATCACCCTGGTATTGAGCATAGTACCCAATAGGCAGTTTTCTAACTCAGCCCCTTTTCCTCCACCCTCTAGTAGTCCACAGTGCTATTGTTCCTACATTTATGTCCCTGTATAATCAATGCTTAGCTCCCAGTTATGAATGAGAGCATGTGATATTTGATTTTCTGTTACAGCAATAATATGCTTAGAATTATTGCACTGTGGAAAGCAGTCTGGAAATTTCTTAGAGAACTTGAAACAGAGTTGCCATTCGACCCAGCAACACCTTTACTGGGTAAATACCCAAAAGAAAATGAATCATCCTACCAACATGACACATGCACTTGTATGTTCATTGCTACGCTGTTCACAATAGCAAAGACATGGAATCAACCCAGGTGCTCATCAAAGGTAGATTGTATAAAAAAAACTTGGTACATATATTTTTATGGAATACTACACAGCAATAGAAAAGAATAAATTCATGTCCTTTGTAGCAACATGGATGGCACTGGAGGCTGTAACTCTTGTCTACTTTTTAAAAGGTAGATGTTTAATTTAATTTTTGATATTTTCTATTAGTTTGTTGAGGATTTCTATTTTTTGAAAGTCAATTTTGATAGCTTATTCTTGAAGGATAACATCCATTTCTTTTATCAGTAAATATGTTGCCCTGGGGTAGTATGTAATCTTCTATTAGAAGTCTTTTGTTCTTTTCTCTGTTTCTTCTGTTTCTATTCTCATAGCTTATAGTCTATTTTTTTCTTTTTTCTATTTCTCTTGTATTTCTTCTAATAAATGCCTTACCAGAAGTTTCTCTCTCTCTTTCTTCTTTCTTTTTGCCATTTAAAAATGAGCTTTTGACATATATATCCTTTGCACTATGTCTTGTTCTCCATTTCATTATTTATAGCTTTCATTTTTATAAATTCTTCTGTTTGTTATTTTCTAATTTACTTGGATGTTCTTTTATATAATTCCTTGAATATTTACTTAGCTGTTTTTGGTCATTCTTTGAAAATCAGGTCTTTTAAAACATCTACTCTTTTAAATTCACTGAAGTGTTGGTTTTGGCCATATTCAGGAACTTGCATTTATAAAAGCACTCTCAGATTCTTGATGGTTTCTTTAAATTAGTTACACTATTTTCTCTTTCACTCTTTAACAATACAATTTCCAACATAATGTTAATACATTCACTGCTAAAACTCTCACACTTATTGTTTATATTTTCCCTGAGAAACAGATCCTCGTCTTCAAATGAAGTTTGTGGCTAGCCAGAGTGGGACCACAAGTCTCTTTCTTTCAAACCCTTGAGTCTAACACCACATAAATTACCCAGAGAGCTACCAAAAATTCAGTTACTTCATTCTATTTGGTGGACTTCTTGATGTAAAGCCAGTGTCACTCTTTGAATAGGCTGATATCCTGTAGCCTTGGGAAAAGGCAATGTTCCATTAATGTTTATATTCACTAAAGTATCTTGCTCAAGCCCTGGACACTGTAGTTCTAGGACACTATAGATTC
>NW_020259840.1:0-4669 GCF_003255815.1 Theropithecus gelada
CGAGGCTGCAGTAAGTCATGATCGCATCACTGCGCTTCAGCTTGGGTGACAAAGGGAGACCCTTTCTCAGGAGAAAAAAAAAAAAAAACCAACAACCAAAAAACAAAAAACTGTTTAGTTTCCAAATATTTGTGGAACTCCTAAATTTCCTATCATTTTTTCTTTTTCTTTCTTTTTTTTTTTTTTTTTAGATGGAGTTTTCGCTCTTGTTGCCCAGGCTGGAGTGCAATAGCGCAATCTCAGCTCACGGCAACCTCTGCCTCCCGGGTTCAAGCGATTCTCCTGTCTCAACCCCCAAGTAGCTGGGATTACAGGCGCATGTCACCACACCTGGCTAATTTTTTTATTTTTAGTAGAGACGAGGTTTCATCATATTGATCAGACTGTTCTCAAACTCCTGACTGCCTTGGCCTCCCAAAATGCTGGGATTACAGGCATGAATCCTCCCATCTTGGCCTCTGCCTTGACCTCCCAAAGTGCTGGGATTACAGGCATGAACCACCGTGCCCAGCCAAAATGAACCTCTGTGTTTCTAGTATTACAGCTTGGCTTCAAGTCTATTTTGTCTAATATTAATATAGCCACTCCAGCTGTCTTTTGGTTATTGTTTGCATGGTATATCTTCCTTCATCCTTCTACTTTCTGAGAAAGTATTTCTCCTTTGCTTTAAGGATCATTTCACAGGATACAGAATTGTAGGTTGGTGGCTTTTTTTTTTTTAAATGTTAATACTTTAAATATTTTACTTCACCCTCTTTTTGCTTGCAAGGCTTCTGATGAAAAGTTGGATGTAATTGTTTTCTTTGCTTTCCTACAGGTAAAGTGTTCCCTGCCCCCTCCCCTGATTTCTTTCAGTATTTTTCTTTTTTCTTTTTCTCTGAGATAGGATCTCACTGTGTTGCCCAGGCTGGTCTCAAACTCCTGGGCTCAAGCAATTCTCCCCACTCAGCCTCCCGAGTAGCTGGGATTACAGGTGTGAGCCACCACACCTGCTAGTATTTCTCTTTATCTTTGATTGTCTGTCATTTGGCAATGATATGCCTCAGTATAGTTTTTCTGGCATTTATCCTGTTGGTGTTCTCTGAGCGTCCTAGATCTGTGGTTTTGAATCTAACATTAATTGGGGAAATTCCCAGTCATTATTGTTTCAAATATTTCTGATCATTTTTCTCTTTCTTCTCTTGGTATTCCCATTATGTGTATAATTCTCCCACAGTTCTTGAATATTCTGGGTTTGGTTTTTCAGTATTTTTTCTCTTTGCTTTTCAACTTTGGGGATTTTTACTGAGCTATCCTCAAAGCAGAGATTCCTCAGCTGTGTCTGGTTTACTAATAAGTCCATTAAAGGCGTTCTTCATTTCTGTTACATAGCATTTATCTGTGATCATTTCTTAGAATTTCCATTTCTCTGCCTACATTGGACACCTGTTCTTGCATGCCTATCTACTTTATCCATTGGATCCCTTAGAATATAATCAGAGTTGTTTTAAATTCCTAGTCTGATAATTCCAACATCCTTGCCATCTCAGCCAGATTTTGATGCTTGCTTTGTCTCTTCAAATTGTTTTTGCCTTTTCGTATGTCTTGTGATTTTTTTTCTTGCTAGCCAAACATGATACACTGGGTAAAAGGAATAGCTGTACATGGGCCTTGAGTGATGTGGTGGTGAGGTGTGGGGGAGGGGGAGTATCCTATGTTCCCATGATTAGGTGTCAGCCTTGCAGTGAGTTTGTGCCTCTGGCCTGTGAACTTTACACGTTTCTCGGTTCACCTGCCTCCCCATTTAGTGGGACAGGCTGGCTAGAATGGGCTGGGATTGGGTATTTCCCTTGCTCCATGTTGAAGGCTAGAGCCAGCAAGTTGGATATTTACTCTTTCACCAGGTCAGTCAGGCTCTGATAAAACCCCAGCAGGTTAGACTCTAGTTAATCAGTTTCCCCTAAGGGTAGACCTCGTTAAGAAAAACCGAATGCTCTGTATACAGTCATGCCTTGATTAACGATGAGGATGCATTCTGAGAAATGTATCATTAGGTGATTTCCTCATCGTGGAATCATCATAGAGTGACCTTCCACAAACCTAGACAGTATCGCCTACTACGCACCTGTATGGTATATGGTATAGCCTGTGGCTCCTAGGCTGCAAACCTCACAGCATGTTACTGTACTGAATGCCATAGGCAACTGTAACACAATGCTGAGTATTTATGCATCTGAACATAGAAACGGTACAGTGAGGCAGGGCACAGTGGCTCACGTCTGTAATCCCAGCACTTTGGGAGGCCAAGGAGAGTGGATCACCAGAGGTCAGGAGTTCGAGACCAGCCTGACCAACATGATGAAACCTCGTCTCTACTAAAAATACAAAAATTAGCTGAGTGTGGTGGCATGCACCTGTAATCCCAGCTACTCGGGAGGCTGAGGCAGGAGAATCGCTTGAACCCAGGAGGTGGAGGTTGCAGTGAGCTGAGATCGAGCCATTGCACTCCAGCCTGGGTGACAAGAGTGAAACTTCATCTAAAAATAATAATAATAATAATAATAAAGTGAAAATACAATATTAGCATCTTTTATTTTCTAATTTTTATTTTATTTTATTTTTAGAGATGAGGGTCTCACTATGTTGGCCTTGAACTCCTGACTTCAAGCAATCCGCCCGTCTCAGCCTCCCAAAGTGCTAGGATTACAGGCATGAGCCACCATGCCCAGCCAATATTAGCATTTCGTGGGACCACCATCATATATGCCCAAAATGTTGTGGTATGTTACTGTGTTTCAGAATGGTTCCTTTCCCCCTCCCCCTGCAGGAAGCATGAGGGGATTTTTCTCTAATATTTACTGTAGAACCTGTTGAGCTCCCAGAGGTAAAACTCACAAAAATAAGGGAGCCCCTACTCCATGACTGGAACCCACTGGAGTTTTTGGGATTTTTTGTATTTCATTTGTTCGTTTGTTTTTCAGAGACAGAGTCTTGCTCTGCTGCCCAGGCTGGAGTGCTGTGATGCGATCATAGCTTACTGCAACCTCAAACTCTGCGGCTCCAGTAATCCTCGGCCTCCACCTCCCTCCTGAGTAGCTAGGACTACAGGCACGTGCCACCACTCCCGGCTAGTTTAATTTTCAGTGGACACAAGGTCTTGCTATATTGCCCAGGTTGGTCTCAAACTTCTACTCCTGGGCTCAAGCAATCCTCCTACCTCGGCCTCTCAAAGTGTTGGGATTACAGGCATGAACCACTGTGCTCGGCCCCCTGGAGGTTTTGCCTCTCAGGCTCCTGCACACAGACCATCCCGCAGCTCATTACTTACAATTTAGGTTTCTCTTCCTTGGTGCTGGTTCCTGTGGCCATTTCAGCTCATGGGTTGCTGCTCCGGTAAGTTGTGATTCTCTGTATTTTCCTGCCTATCTCTCTAAGTGTGGGGGCAGCGATTTGCCCTGTGACCTCACTTCTCTTATGCATCTAAGAAGAGTTGATTTTTCAGTTTGTTCAGCTTTTTACTTGTTGTTAGTGTAGAGTGGCGACTGCTGAGCCCCTTCCGTGCCAAACCAGAAACCTGACATCCTCTGTTCAGCTTTTAATTCTTAGTGCTGTCTTTTTTTTTTTTTTTTGAGATGGAGTTTCGCTCTTGTCACCCAAGCTGGAGTGCAAAGGCACGATCTCAGCTCACTGCAACCTCCGCCCCTCAGGTTTACGTGATTCTTCTGCCTCAGCCTCCCCAGTCGGTGGGATTACAGGTGTTAGTCATCTAGCCTGGCTAATTTTTGGATTTTTAGTAGAGACGGGGTTTCACCATGTTGGCCAGGCTGGTCTCAAACTCCCGACCTCAGGTGATCTGCCCACCTTGGCCTCCCAAAGTGCTAAGATTACAGGCGTGAGCCACCGCGCCCAGCCGTTTTTAGCCTGACTTCTAAGAGACACCCCTGTGTCTGCATTGCTTAGCGGTCAGCCATTGATTAAGGCAGAGATTGAGCCCATAAGACCTCATCTTTCACTGACGAGGCTGTGTGGGGTGGGCAGGGCATCTCAAGTTCAGGCCGTTCTCTAGCCTGCCTCTGATTTCACGTTTCTCCAGGCCCACTTGTTCCTCCCTGCACGTGTGTGTAGTTTCCCAGTCAGCCAGACACAGGTGGAGAGCTTAGATAAGTCTTCTCTTGCTCTGTCATTTCCAGAGTCTTCCTATTGAAATTCTGGCCACTCACCCCATCTGGGGCCACAGGCTCAGGCTAGCAGAGTTGCAGGTTCCCACGTTCGTTTTCTGCTGAGCTTGCTGCTTCACTGACAACGCTGTCAAGTGTGACTTTTCCTCTCTGTTCCAAACCAAGTGTGCTCTCTCTCACAGCCAAGCTGCTTTTCTATTCCTGGCCTACCCTGGTGCAGTGACTGCAGCTGTCCAACTTGGCAGGGAGCTGGTGGAAGCAGGTCTTCTGCAAGAAGACTGCGGACTCCTATTCCTACCTAAGGTTCCAGCAGTTCTTCCTGAATGCCTCTTTCCTTTTCTTTATTTCTTTTTTTTCTTTTTTGAAATGGAATCTCACTCTGTTGCCCAGGCTGGAGTGCAGTGGTGTGATCTTGGCTCACTCCCGGGTTCAAGCGAGGCTCCTGCCTCAGCCTCCCAAGTAGCTGGGATTACAGGCACCTACCAGCATGCCTGGCTAATTTTTGTATTTTT
>NW_020259841.1:0-4665 GCF_003255815.1 Theropithecus gelada
CTGTAACTCTGTGAGATGATTTCACAGAACACAAAGAAGCTTCTCAGAAAGCTTCTTTCTCTTTGTTATCGGAGGATATTTCCTTTGCCCCTATAGTCTTCAAAGGGATCCGAAATATCTGTACTCAGATTCCACAGAAATAAGGCTAGCAAGAGATCCACGAAATACGCACGTAATTCTGTGAGATGAATTAACAGAACACTAAGCAGTTACGTAGAAAGCTTCTTTCCAGTTTTCATCTGAGGATATTTCCTTTTTCACCATAGCCCTCTATGGGCTTCCAAATATCACTTTGCCAATTCCACAAGAAATGTCTTAGCGAAAGGCTTCTAGACGGGAAATCTGTAACTCTGTGAGATGATTTCAGAGAACACAAAGTAGTTTCTCAGAAAGCTTCTTGCTCTTTGTTATCGGAGGATATTTCCTTTGGCCCTATAGTCTTCAAAGGGATCCGAAATATCTGTTCTCAGATTCCACAGAAATAAGGCTAGCAAACAGATCCACGAAATACAGATGTCACTCTGTGAGTGGAAGTCACACATCACAGAGCAGTTTCTCAGAAATCTTCTTTCCAGATTTTATCTGAGGATATTTCCTTTTTCACCATAGCCCTCTATGGGCTTCCAAATATCACTTTGCCAATTCCACAAGATCTGTCTTAGCGAAAGGCTTCTTGACGGGAAAGCTGTAACTCTGTGAGATGATTTCACAGAACACAAAGAAGTTTCTCAGAAAGCTTCTTTCTGTTTGTTATCAGAGGATATTTCCTTTGTCCCTATAGTCTTCAAAGGGATCCGAAATATGTGTTCTCAGATTCCACAGAAATAAGGCTAGCAAAGAGATCCACGCGATACACATGTAACTGTGTGAGTGGAAGTCACACAACACCCAGCAGTTTCTGCGAAACCTTCTATCTAGATTTCATCTGAGGATATACCCTTTTTCAGCATAGCCCTCTATGGGCTTCCAAATATCACTTTGCCAATTCCACAAGAACTGTCTTAGCGAAAGGCTTCTTGAGGGGAAAGCTTCAACTCTGTGAGATGATTTCACAGAACACAAAGAAGTTTCTCAGAAAGCTTCTTTCTCTTTGTTATTGGAGGATATTTCCTTTGGCCCTATAGTCTTCAAAGGGATCCGAAATATCTGTTCTCAGATTCCACAGAAATAAGGCTAGCAAACAGATCCACGAAATACACATGTAACTCTACGAGATGAATTAACAGAACACTAAGCAGTTTCTAAGAAAGCTTCTTTCCATATTTCATCTGAGGATATTTCCTTTTTCACCGTAGACCTCTATGGGCTTCCAAATATCACTTTGCCAATTCCACAAGGACTGTCTTAGCGAAAGGCTTCTTGACGGGAAAGATGTAATTCTGTGAGATGATTTTACAGAACACAAAGAAGTTTCTCAGAAAGCTTCTTTCTCTTTCTTGTCGGAGGATATTTCCTTTGGCCCCATAGTCTTCAAAGGGATCTGAAATATCTGCTCTCAGATTCCACAGTAATAAGGCTAGCAAAGAGATACACGAAATAGAGATGTAACTCTGTGAGTGGAAGTCACACATCACAGAGCAGTTTCTCAGAAAGCTTCTTTCCAGATTTCATATAAGGATATTTCCTTTTTCAACATAGCCCTCTACGGGCTTCCAAATATCACTTTGCCAATTCCACAAGAACTGTCTTAGCGAAAGGCTTCTTGACGGAAAAGATGTAACTCTGTGAGGTGATTTCACGGAACACAAAGAAGTTTCTCAGAAATCTTCTTTCTCTTTGTTATCGGTGGATATTTCCTTTGGCCCTGTAATCTTCAAAGGGATCCGAAATATGTGTTCTCAGATTCCACAGAAATAAGGCTAGCAAAGAGATCCACGAAATACAGATGTAACTCTGTGACATTAATTAGCAGAACACTATGGAGTTTCTCAGAAAGCTTCTTTCCAGATTTCATCTGAGGATATTTCCTTTTTCACCCGTAGACCAGTATGGGCTTCCAAATATCACTCTGCCAATGTCACAAGAACTGTCTTAACGAAAGGCTTCTTGACGGGAAATCTGTAACTCTGTGAGATGATTTCAGAGAACACAAAGAAGTTTCTCAGAAAGCTTCTTTCTCTTTGTTATCGGAGGATATTCCCTTTGGCCCTATAGACTTCAAAGGGATCCAAAATATGTGTTCTCAGATTCCACAGAAATAAGGCTAGCAAAGAGATCCACGAGATACACATGTAACTGTGTGAGTGGAAGTTACACAACACCCAGCAGTTTCTGCGAAACCTTCTATCTAGATTTCATCTGAGGATATTTCCTTTTTCACCATAGCCCTCTATGGGCTTCCAAATATCACTTTGCCAATTCCACAAGAACTCTCTTAGCGAAAGGCTTCTTGACGGGAAAGCTGTAACTCTCTGAGAGGATTTCACAGAACACAAAGAAGTTTCTCAGAAAGCTTCTTTCTCTTTTTATCGGAGGATATTTCCTTTGGCCCTATAGTCTTCAAAGAGATCCGAAATATCTGTTCTGAGATTCCACAGAAATATGGCTAGCAAGGAGATCCACGAAATACAGATGTAACTCTGTGAGATGATTGCACAAAACACAAAGAAGTTTCTCAGAAAGCTTCTTTCTCTTTGTTATCGGAGGATATTTCCTTTGGCCCTATAGTCTTCAAAGGGATCCGAAGTATCTGTTCTCAGATTCCATAGAAATAAGGCTAGCAAAGAGATCCACGAAATACAGATGTAATTCTGTGACTGGAATTCACACATCACAGAGCAGTTTCTCAGAAAGCTTCTTTCCAGATTTCATCTGAGGATATTTCCTTTTTCACCATAGCCCTCTATGGGCTTCCAAATATCACTTTGCCAATTCCACAAGAACTCTCTTAGCGAAAGGCTTCTTGACGGGAAAGCTGTAACTCTCTGAGAGGATTTCACAGAACACAAAGAAGTTTCTCAGAAAGCTTCTTTCTCTTTGTTATCGGAGGGTATTTCCGTTGGCTCTACAGTCTTCAAAGGGATCCGATATATCTGTTCTCAGATTGCACAGAAATATGGCTAGCAAAGAGATCCACGAAATACAGATGTAACTGTGTGAGATGAATTAGCAGAACACTAAGCACTTTCTCAGAAAGCTTCTTTCAAGATTTCATCTGAGGATATTTCCTTTTTCACCATAGCCCTCAAGGGGCTTCCAAATATCACTTTGCCAATTCCACAAGAACTGTCTTAGCCAAAGGCTTCTTGACGGGAAAGCTGTAACTTTGTGAGATGATTTCACAGAACACAAAGAAGTTTCTCAGAAAGCTTCTTTCTCTTTGTTATCGGAGGATATTTCCTTTGGCCATATTGTTTTCCAAGGGACCCGAAATATCTGTTCTCTGATTCCTCAGAAATAAGGCTAGCAAAGAGATCCACGAAATACAGATGTAACTCTGTGAGTGGAAGTCACACATCACGGAGCAGTCTCTCAGAAAGCTTCTTTCCAGATTTCATCTGAGGATATTTCTTTTTTCACCATAGCCCTCTATGGGCTTCCATATATCACTTAGCCAATTCCACAAGAACTGTCTTAGCGGAAGACTTCTTGACGGGAAAGCTGTAACTCTGTGAGGTGATTTCACAGATCACCAAGAAGTTTCTCAGAAAGCTTCTTTCTCTTTGTTATCGGAGGATATTTCCTTTGGCCCTATACTCTTCAAAGGGATCCGAAATATCTGTTCTCAGATCCCACAGAAATAAGGCTAGCAAAGAGATCCACGAAATACAGATGTAACTCTGTGAGATGAATTAACAGAACACTAAGCAGTATCTCAGAAAGCTTCTTTCCAGATTTCATCTGAGGATATTTCCTTTTTCAACATAGCCCTCTACGGGCTTCCAAATATCACTTTGCCAATTCCACAAGAACTGTCTTAGCGAAAGGATTTTTGACGGGAAAGATGTAACTCTGTGAGGTGATTTCACAGAACACAAAGTAGTTTCTCAGAAATCTTCTTACACTTTGTTATCGGTGGATATTTCCTTTGGCCCTGTAGTCTTCAAAGGGATCCGAAATATCTGTTCTCAGATTCCATAGAAATAAGGCTAGCAAGAGATCCACGAAATACAGATGTAACACTGTGATATGAATTAGCAGAACACTAAGGAGTTTCTCAGAAAGCTTCTTTCCAGATTTAATCTGAGGATATTTCCTTTTTCACCATAGCCCTCTAAGGGCTTCCAAATATCACTTTACCAATGTCACAAGAACTGTCTTAACGAAACGCTGCTTGACGGGAAATCTGTAACTCTGTGAGATGATTTCAGAGAACACGAAGAAGTTTCTCAGAAAGCTTCTTTCTCTTTGTTATCGGAGGATATTTCCTTTGGCCCTATAGTCTTCAAAGGGATCCGAAACATCTGTTCTCAGATTCCACAGATATAAGGCTAGCAAAGAAATCCACGATATACAGATGAAACTCTGTGAGTGGAAGTCACACATCACAGAGCAGTTTCTCAGAAAGCTTCTTTCCAGATTTTATCTGAGGATATTTCCTTTTTCACCATAGCCCTCTATGGGCTTCCAAATATCACTTTGCCAATTGCATAAGAACTGTCTTAGCGGAAGGGTTCTTGACGGGAAAGCTGTAACTCTGAGAGATGATTTCACAGAACACAAAGA
>NW_020259842.1:0-1442 GCF_003255815.1 Theropithecus gelada
AAACTTCTTTGTGTTCTATGAAATCATCTCACTGAGTTACAGCTTTGCCGTCAAGAAGCCTTTCGCTAAGACAGTTCTTGTGGAATTGGCAAAGTAATATTTGGAAGCCCATAGAGGGCTATGATGAAAAAGGAAATATCCTCAGAAGAAATATGGAAAGAAGCTTTCTGAGAAACTGCTCTGTGATGTGTGACTTCCACTCAGTGAGTTACATCTGTATTTCGGGATCTCTTTGTTAGCCTAATTTTGTGGAATATGAGAACAGATACTTCGGATGCCTTTGAAGACTATAGGGCCAAAGGAAATATCCTCCGATAACAAAGAGAAAGAAGCTTTCTGAGAATCTTCTTTGTGTTCTGTGAAATCATCTCACGGATTTACAGCTTTCCCGTCAAGAAGCCTCTCGCTAAGACAGTTCCTGTGGAATTGGCAAAGTAATATTTGGAAGCCCATAGAGGGCTATGGTGAAAAAGGAAATATCCTCAGATGAAATCTGGAAAGAAGCTTTCTGAGAAACTGCTCTGTGATGTGTGACTTCCACTCACAGAGTTACATCTGTATTTCGTGAATCTCCTTGCTAGCCTTATTTCTGTGGAATCTGAGAACAGATATTTCGGATCCCTTTGAAGACTACACGGCCAACGGAAATATCCTCCGATAAAAAAGGGAAAGAAGCTCTCTGTGAAACTTCTTTGTGTTCTGTGAAATCATCTCCCAGAGTTACACCATTCCCGTCAAGAATCCTTTCCCTAAGACAGTTCATGTGGAATTGGCAAAGTGATATTTGGAAGCCCAGAGAGGGCTATGGTGAAAAAGTAAATATCCTCAGATGAAATCTGGAAAGAAGCTTTCTGAGAAACTGCTCTGCGATGTGTGTCTTCCACTCAGAGAGTTCCATGTGTATCTCGTGGATCTCTTTGCTAGCCTTATTTCTGTGGAATCTGAGAACACATATTTCGGATCCCTTCGAAGACTATAGGGCCAAAGGAAATATCCTGCGATAAAAAGAGAAAGAAACTTCCTGAGAAACTTCTTTGTGTTCTGTGAAATCATCTCACAGAGTTACAGCTTTCCCATCAAGAAGCCTCTCTCTAAGACACTTCTTGTGGAATTGGCAAAGTGATATTTGGAAGCCCATAGAGGGCTATGGTGAAAAAGTAAATATCTTCAGGTGAAATCTGGAAAGAAGATTTCTCAGAAACTGCTTAGTGTTCTGTTAATTCTTCTCACAGAGTGACATCTGTATTTCGTGTATCTCTTTGCTAGACTTATTTCTCTGGAATCTGAGAACAGATATTTCGGATCCCTTTGAAGACTATAGGGCCAAAGGAAATATCCTCCGTTAACAAAGAGAAAGAAGCTTTCTGAGAAACTTCTTTGTGTTCTGTGAAATCATCTCACAGAGTTACAGCTTTCCCATCAAGAAGCCTTTCGCTAAGACA
>NW_020259842.1:1488-3151 GCF_003255815.1 Theropithecus gelada
GATATTTCGGATCCCTTTGAAGACTATAGGGCCAAAGAAAATATCCTCCGTTAACAAAGAGAAAGAAGCTTTCTGAGAAACTTCTTTGTGTTCTGTGAAATCATCTCACAGAGTTACAGCTTTCCCATCAAGAAGCCTTTCGCTAAGACAGTTGTTGTGGAATTGGCAAAGTGACATTTGGAAGCCCATAGAGGGCAATGTTGAAAAAGGAAATATCCTCAGATGAAATCTGGAAAGAAGATTTCTGAGAAACTGCTCGGTGATGTGTGACTTCCACTCAGTGAGTTACATCTGTATTTCGTGGATCTCTTTGTTAGCCTTATTTCTGTGGAATCTGAGAACAGATACTTCGGATGCCTTTTAAGACTATAGGGCCAAAGGAAATATCCTCCGATAACAAAGAGAAAGAAGCTTTCTGAGAAACTTCTTTGTGTTCTGTGAAATCATCTCACAGAGTTACAGCTTTCCCGTCAAGAAGCCTTTCGCTAAGACAGTTCTTGTGGGATTCGCAAAGTGATATTTGGAAGCCCTTAGAGGGCAACGGTGAAAAAGGAAATATCCTCGATGAAATCTGGAAAGAAGCTTTCTAAGAAACTGCTTACTGTTCTGTTAATTCATCTCACAGAGTTACATCTGTATTTCGTGAAACTCCTTGCTAGCCTGATTTCTGTGGAATCTGAGAACACATATTTCGGATCCCTTTGAAGACTATAGGGCCAAAGGAAATATGCTCCGATAACAAAGAGAAAGAAGCCTCCTGAGAAACTTACTTGTGTTCTGTGAAATCATCTAACAGAGTTTCAGCTTTCCCGTCAAGAAGCCTTTCGCTAAGTCGGTTCTTGTGGAATTGCCAAAGTGATATTTGGAAGCCCATAGAGGGCTATGGTGAAAAAGTAAATATCCTCAGATGAAATCTGGAAAGAAGGTTTCTGAGAAACTGCTTAGTGTTCTGTTAATTCATCTCACAGGGTTACATCTCTGTTTCGTGAATCTCCTTGCTAGCCTTATATCTGTGGAATCTGAGAACAGATATTTCTGATCCCTTTGAAGACTCTAGGGCCAAAGGAAATATCCTCCGATAACAAAGGGCAAGAAGCTTTCTGAGAAACTTCTTTGTGTTCTGTGAAATCATCCCACAGATTTACAGCTTTCCCGTCAAGAATCCTTTCGCTAAGACAGTTCCTGTGGAATTGTTGAAGTGATATTTTGAAGCCCAGAGAGGGCTATGGTGAAAAAGGAAATATCCTCAGATGAAATCTGGAAAGAAGCTTTCTGAGAAACTGCTCTGTGATGTGTGACTTCCACTCGCAGAGTTACATCTGTATTTCGTGGATCTCTTTGCTAGCCTTATTTCTGTGGAATCTGAGAACAGATACTTCGGATCCCTTTGAAGACTCTAGGGCCAAAGGAAATATCCTCCGATAACAAAGAGAAAGAAGCTTTCTGAGAAACCTCTTTGTGTTCTCTGAAATCATCTCACAAAATTCATCTTTCCCCTCAAGAAGACTTTTCCTAAGACAGTTCTTGTGGAATTGGCAAAGTGATATTTGGAAGCCCATAGAGGGCTATGGTGGAAAAGGAACTATCCTCAGATGAAAACTGGAAAGAAGCTTTCTGAGAAACTGCTCTGTGATGTGTGACTTCCACTCACAGAGTTACATCA
>NW_020259842.1:3243-4047 GCF_003255815.1 Theropithecus gelada
AAAGAGAAAGAAGCTTTCTGAGAAACTTCTTCGTGTTCTGTGAAATCATCTCACAGAGTTTCAGCTTTCCCGTCAAGAAGCCTTTCGCTAAGACAGTTCTTGTGGAATCGGCAAAGTGATATTTGGAAGCCCATACAGGTCTATGTTGAAGAAGGAAATATTCTCAGATGAAGTCTGGAAAGAAGCTTTCTGAGAAACTGCTTCGTGTTCTGTTAATTCATCTCCCAGAGATACATCTGTATTTCGTTTATCTATTTGCTACATTATTTCTGTGGAATCTGAGCACAGATATTTCTGATCCCTTTGAAGAGTATAGGGCCAAAGGAAATATCCTCCGATAACAAAGAGAAAGAAGCTTTCTGAGAAACTTCTTTGTGTTCTGTGAAATCATCTCACAGAGTTACCGCTTTCCCGTCAAGAAGCCTTTCGCTAAGACAGTTCTTGTTTAATTGGCAAAGTGATATTGGGAAGCCCATAGAGGGCAAAGGTGAAAAAGGAAATATCCTCAGATGAAATCTGGAAAGAAGCTTTCTTAGAAACTGCTTAGTGTTCTGTTAATTCATCTCAACGAGTTACATCTCTATTTAGTGGATCTCTTTGCTAGCCTTATTTCTGTGGAATCTGAGAACAGATATTTCGGATCCCTCTGAAGACTATACGGCCAGCGGAAATATCCTCCGATAACAAAGAGAAAGAAGCTTTCTGAGAAACTTCTTTGTGTTCTGTGAAATCATCTCACAGATTTACAGCTTTCCCCTCAAGAAGCCTATCGCTAAGACAGTTCTTGTGGAATTGGCAAAGTGA
>NW_020259842.1:4060-4656 GCF_003255815.1 Theropithecus gelada
GCTAAGACAGTTCTTGTGGAATTGGCAGAGTGATATTTGGAATCCCATAGAGGGCTATGGTGAAAAAGGAAATATCCTCAGATGAAATCTGCAAAAAAGCTTTCTGAGAAACTGCTTAGTGTTCTGTTAATTCATCTCACAGAGTTTCATCTGTATTTTGTGGATCTCTTTGCTAGCCTTATTTTTGTGGAATATGAGAGCAGATATTTCGGATCCCTTTGAAGACTATAGGGCCAAAGGAAATATCCTCCGATAACAACGGGACAGCAGCTTTCTGAGAAACTTCTTTGTTTTCTTTGAAATCATGTCACAGAGTTACAGCTTTCACCTCAAGAAGCCTTTCGCTAAGTCAGTTCTTGTGGATTTGTCAAAGTGATATTTGGAAGCCCATAGAGGGCTATGGTGAAAAAGGAAATATCCTCAGATGAAATCTGGAAAGAAGCTTTCTGAGAAACTGCTTAGTGTTCTGTTAATTCATCTCACAGAGTTACATCTGTATTTTGTGGATCTCTATGCTAGCCTTATTTATGTGGAATGTGAGAACAGATATTTCGGATCCCTTTGAAGACTCTAGGGCCAAAGGAAATATCCTCCGA
>NW_020259843.1:0-9801 GCF_003255815.1 Theropithecus gelada
GAGTTACAGCTTTCCCCTCCAGAAGCCGTTCTCTGAGTCTGTACTTGTGGAATATACAAAGGGATATTTGGAAGCCCATAGAGGCCTATGGTGAAAAAGAAAATATACTCAGATGAAAACTGGCAAGAAGCTTTCTGAGCAACTGCTTTGTGGTGTGTTCCTTCCACTCACTGAGTTACAGCTGTATTTCGTGGAGCTGTTTGCTAGCCTTTTTTGTGTGGAATTTGAGAACTGATATTTCGGATTCCTTGGAAGACTATAGGGCCAAAGGAAATATCCTCCGATCAAAATGAGAAAGAAGATTTCTGAGAAACTTCTTTGTGATCTGTGAATTCATCTCACAGAGCTACAGCTTTCCCCTCTAGAAGCCTTTCGCTAAGACTGTTCTTGTGGAATTTGCAAAGTGATATTTGGAAGCCCATGGAGAGCTAGGGTGAAAAGGGAAATATCCTCAGATAAAAACTGTAAAGAAGCTTTCTGAGAAACTGTTCTGTGTTCTGTGAATTCATCTCACAGAGTTACAGCTTTCCCCTACAGAAGCCGTTCTCTAAGACTGTACTTGTGGAATTTGCAAAGGGATATTTGTAAGCCCATAGAGGCCTATGGTGAAAAAGAAAATATCCTCAGGTAAAAACTGGAAAGAAGCTTTCTGAGAAACTGCTTTGTGTTCTGGGAATTCATCTCACAGAGTTACAGCTTTCCCCTCAAGAACTCGTTCGCTAAGATTGCCCTTGTGGAATTTGCAAAGTGATATTTGGAGGAGGTTATAGGGCTATGGTGAAAAAGAAAATACCTCAGAAAAAACTGGAAAGAAGCTTTCTGAGAAACTGCTTTGTGACGTGTGCCTTCCCCTCACTGAATTACAGCTGTATTTCGTGGAGCTGTGTGCTAGTCTTTTTTCTGTGGAGTCTGACAACTGGTATTTCGGATCCCTTGGAAGACTATAGTGCCAAAGGAACTATCCTCTGATAGAAATGCGGAAGAAGCTTTTTGAGAAACCGCTTCGTGTTCTGTGAGTTAATGTCACAGAGTTACAAGTTTCCCCTCAAAGAAGCTGTTCCCTAAGATTTTTCTTCTGGAATTTGTAGAGTGATATTTGGAAGCCCCTAGACGACTATGGTGAAAAAGAAAATATCCTGAGATAAAAACTGGAAGGGAGCTTTCTGGGAATCTGCTTGGTGTTCTGTGAACTCATGTCACAGAGTTACAGCTGTATTTCTTGGAGCTGTTTGCTAGCCTTATTTCTGAGGAATTTGAGAACTGATATATCGTATCCCTTGCACGACTATGGGGCCAAAGGAAATATCCTCCGACAGAAATGAGACAGAAGCTTTCTGAGAAACTTCTTTGTGATCTGTGAATGCATCACACAGAGTTACAGATTTCCCCTCAAGAAGCCGTTCACTAAGACTGTTTTTGTGGAATTTTTCAAGTGATATTTGGAAGCCCAAGGAGGGCTATGGTGAAGAAGAAAATATTCTCAGATAAAAACTGGGAGAAGCTTTCTGAGAAACTGCTTTGTGTTCTGTTAATTCATCTCACAGAGTTACAGGTTTCATCTCATGAAGGCGTTTGCTAAGACTGTTCTTCTGGAATTCGCAAAGTGACATTTGGAAGCCCATAGAGGCTACGGTGAAAAAGAAAATATCCTCAGATAAAAACTGGAAAGAAGCTTTCTGAGAGACTGCTTTGTGTTCTGTGAATTCATCTCACAGACTTACAGATTTCTCCTCAAGAAGCCGTGCGCTAAGACTGTTCTTGTGGAATTTGCAAAGTGATATGTGGAGGCCCTAAGAGGACTACGGTGAAAAATAAAATGTACTCAGAGAAAAATTGGAAAGAAGCTTTCTGAGAAACTGCTTTGTGATGTGTGACTTCCACTCACTGAGTTACAGCTGTATTTCGTTCTGCAGTTTACTAGCCTTATTTCTATGGAATCTGCGAACTGATATTTCGAATCCCTTGGAAGGCTATACGGCCAAAGGATATATTGTACGATAGAAATGAGAAAGAAACTTTCTGAGAAACTTCTTTGTGATCTGTGAATTCATCTCACAGAGTTACAGCTTTCCCCTCAAGAAGCCTTTCACTAAGACTATTCTTCTGGAAATTGCAAAGTGATATTTGGAAGCCCATGGAGGACTATGGTGAAAAGGGAAATATCCTCAGATAAAAATTGGAAAGAAGCTTTCTGAGAAACTACTCTGTGTTCTGTGAATTCATCTCACAGAGTTACAGCTTTCCCCTCCAGAAGCCGTTCGCTAAGATTGTTCTTCTGGAATATGCAAGGTGATATTTGGAAGCCCATAGACGACTATGGTAAAAAAGGAAATATCCTCCGATGAAATCTGGAACGAAGCTTTCTAAGAAACTGCTTTGTGTTCTGTTAATTCATCTCACAGAGTTACATGTTTCATCTCATGAAACCGTTCGCTAAGACTGTTCTGGAATTCGCAAAGTGATATTTGGAAGCCCATAGAGGCTACGGTGAAAAAGAAAATATCCTCATATAAAAACTGGAAAGAAGCTTTCTGAGAGACTGCTTTTTGTTCTGTGAATTCATCTCACAGAGTTACAGATTTCTCCTCAGGAAGTCGTTCGCTAAGACTATTCTTGTGGAATTGCAAAGTGATATTTGTAGGCCCTTAGAGGGCTATGGTGAAAAAGAAAATGTACTCAGATAAAAACTGGAAAGAAGTTTCTGAGAAACTGCTTTATGATGTGTGAGGTCCACTCACTGAGTTACAGCTGTATTTCGTTCTGCTGTTTGCTAGCCTTATTTCTGTGGAACCTGCAAACTGATGTTTCGAATCCCTAGTAAGACTATAGGGCCAAAGGATATATTGTCCGATAGAAATGAGAAAGAAACTTTCTGAGATACTTCTTTGTGATCTGTGAATTCATCTCACAGAGTTACAGCTTTCCCCTCAAGAAGCCTTTCGCTAAGACTATTCTTCTGGAATTTTCAAAGTGATATTTGGAAGCCTATGGTGGGCTAAGAGGAAGAAGAAAATATCCTCAGATAACAACTGGAAAGAAGCTTTCTGAGAAACTGCTTGGTGTTCTATGAATTCATCTCACAGTGTTACAGCTTTCCCCTCAAGAAGCCGTTCGCTAAAACTGTTCTTGTGGAATTTGCAAAGTGAGATTTGGAAGCCCATCGGGGCCTATGGTGAAAGAGAAAATATCCACAGATAAAAACTGCAAAGAAGCTCCCTGAGAAACTGCTTTGTGATGTGTGACTTCCATTCACTGAATTACATCTGTTTTTCGTGGAGCTGTTTGCTAGCCTTCTTTCTGTGCAATCTAAGAACTGATATATCGGTTCCCTTGGAAGACAATAGGGCCTAAGGAAATATCCTCTAATAAAAATGAGAAAGAAGCATTCTGAGAAACTTCTTTATGTTCTGTGAATTCATCTCACAGTGTTACAGGATTCCCCTCAAGAAGCCATTCGCGAAGACGATTCTTGTGGCATTTGCAAAGTGATATTTGGAAGCCCATAGAGGGCTATGGTGAAAAAGTAAATATCCTCAGATAAAAACTGGAAAGAAGCTTTCTGAGAAACAGCTTTGTGATGTGTGACTTCCACTCACTGAGTTACAGCTGTATTTCTTGGAGCCATTTGCTAACCTTCTTTCTGTGGAATCTGAGAACTGATATTTCTGATCCCTTGGAAGAATATTGGGCCAAAGGAAATATCCCCCGATAGAAATGAGAAAGTAGCTTTTTGAGAAACTGCTTCGTGTTTTGTGAATTTATCTCATAGAGTTACAGGTTTCCCCTCAAAGCAGCTGTTAGCTAAGATTGTTCCTGTGGGATTTGCAAAGTGATATTTGGAAGGCCATAGACGACTATGGTGAAAAAGAAAATATCCTCAGATAGAAACTGGAAGGAAGCTTTCTGAGAAACTGCTTTGTGATGTGTAACTTCCACTTACTGAATTACGGCTGTATTTCGTGGAGCTGTTTATTAGCCTTCTTTCTGTGCAATCTGAGGACTGATATTTCGGATCCTTTGGAAGGCTGTAGATCCAAAGGTAATATCCTCAGATAGAAATGAGAAAGGAGCTTTCTGAGAAACTTATTTGTGATCTGTGAATTCGTCTCACAGAGTTACAGCTTTCCCGTCTAGAAGCCTTTCTCTAAGACTGTTCTTGTGGAATATACAAAGTGATATTTGGAAGCCCATGTAGGGTTATGGGGAAAAATAAAATATCCTCGGATAAAAACTGGAAAGAAGCTTTCTGCGAAACTGCTTTGTGTTCTGGGAATTCATCTCACAGAGTTACAGCTTTCTCCTCAAGAAGCCGTTCACTAAGACTGCTC
Source organism: Theropithecus gelada (assembly GCF_003255815.1). Lineage (NCBI taxonomy): Eukaryota > Metazoa > Chordata > Mammalia > Primates > Cercopithecidae > Theropithecus > Theropithecus gelada. The sequence continues at coordinate 4,329 of NW_020259843.1, forward strand.
TTGTGGTACTTGCAAAGTGATATGAGAAGGAATGTATAGGGCTAAGGTGAAAAAGAAAATTACCTCAGAAAAAATCTGGAAAGAAGTTTTCTGAGAAAATGCTTTGTGATGTGTGCCTTCCACTAATTGAGTTACAGCTGTATTTCGTGGAGCTGTTTGCTAGCCTTATTTCTGTGGAGTTTGAGAACTGGTATTTCAGATCCCTTGGAAGAGTATAGTGCCAAAGGAAATATCCTCCGATAGAAATGAGAAAGAAGATTTTTGAGGAACTACTTTGTGTTCTGTGAATTTATCTTACAGACTTACAAGTTTCCCCTCAAAGAAGCTGTTCGCTAAGATTATTCTTCAGGAATTTGCAAAGTGATATTTGCAAGCCCATGGACGACTATGGTGAAAAAGAAAATATCCTCAGATAAAAACTGGAAAGAAGCTTTCTGGGAATCTGCTCTGTGTTCTGTGAACTCATGTCACAGAATTACAGCTGTATTTCTTGGAGCTGTTTGCTAGCCTTATTTCGGAGGAATCTGAGAAATGATATTTCGGATCCCATGGAAGACTATAGGGCCAAAGGAAATATCCTCCGACAGAAATGAGAAAGAAGCTTTCTGAGAAACTTCTTTGTGATCTGTGAATTCATCTCACAGAGTTACAGCTTTCCCCTCAAGAAGCCGTTCGCTAAGGCTGTTCCTGTGGAATTTGCAAAGTGATATTTGGAAGCCCATAAGAGGGCTATGGTGAAAAAGAAAATATCCTAAGATAAAAATTGGAAAGAAGCTTTCTGAGAAACTGCTTTCTGATGTGTGACTTCCACTCACTGAGTTACAGCTGTAATTCGTGGAGCTGTTTGCTAGCGTTATTTCTGTGGAATCTGAGAACTGATATTTCGGATCCCTTGAAAGACTATAGGGCCAAAGAAAATATCCTCCGAAAGAAATGAAAAGAAGCTTTCTGAGAAACTGCTCTCTGATCTGTGAGTTCATCCCACAGAGTTACAGCTTTCTTCTAAAGAAGAGTAGAGCTAAGTCTATTCTTGTGGAATTTTCAAAGTGATATTTGGAAGCCCATGAAGGGCTATGGGGAAAAAGTAAATATCCTCAGATAAAAATTGGAAGGAAGCTTTCTAAAGAAAATACCCTATGATAGAAATGAGAAAGAATCTTTCTGAGAAACTTCTTTGTGATCTGTGAATTCATCTCACAGAGTTACAGCTTTCCCCTCTGGAAGTCTTTCACTAAGACTGTTTTTGTGGAATTTGCAAAGTGATATTTGGAATCCCATGGAGGATGATGGGGAAAAAGAAAATATCATCAGATAAAAACTGGAAACAAGCTTTCGGAGAAACTGCTTTGTGATGTGTGACTTCCACTCACTGAGTTACAGCTGTATTTCGTGGAGCTGTTTCCCAGCCTAATTTCTGTGGAATCTGAGAAATGATGTTTCGGATCCCTTCGAAGACTACAGGGTCAAAGGTAATATCCTCCGATAGAAATGGTAAACAAGCTCTGAGAAACTGCTTTGTGTTCTCTGAATTCATCACACAGAGTTACAGCATACCCCTCAACAAGCCGTTCGCTAAGACTGTTCTTCTGGAATTTGCAAAGTGATATTTGGAAGCCCATAGAGGGATATGGTGAAAAAGAAAATATCTTCAGATAAAAACTGGAAAAAAGCTTTCTGAGAAACTGCTTTGTGATGTGTGACTTCCACTCACTGAGTTACAGCTGTATTTCCTCTTGCTATTTGCTAGCCGTTTTCTGTGGAATCTGAGAACTGATATTTCAGATCCCTTGAAAGACTATAGGGCCAAAGGAAATATCCTCTGAAAGGAATTAGAAAGAAGCTTTCTGAGAAACTTCTTTGTGATCGGTGAATTCATCCCACAGAGTTACAGCTTTCCTCTCAAGAAGAGTATCGCTAAGACTTTTCTTGTGGAATTTTCAAAGTGATATTTGGAAGCCCATGAAGGGCTATAGGGAAAAAGTAAATATCCTCAGATAAAAACTGGAAGGAAGCTTTCTGAGAAACTTCTTTGTGATCTGTGAATTCATCTCACAGAGGTACAGCTTCCCCCTCAAGAAGCCTTTCGCTAAGACTGTTCTTGTGGAATTTGGAAAGTGATATTTGGAAGGTCATAGAGGGCTATGGGGAAAAAGAAAATATCCTCAGATAAAAACGGGAAAGAAGCTTTCTGAGAAACTGCTTTGTGTTCTGTGAATTCATGGCACAGAGTTACAGCTTTCCCCTCAAGAAGCCTTTCGCTAAGACTGTTCTTGTGGAATTTGCATAGTGATATTTGGAAGGCCGTGGAGGGCTATGGTGAAAAACAAAATATTCTCAGATAAAAACTGGAAAGAAGGTTTCTGAGAAAATTCTTTGTGATGTTTGATTTCCAGTCACTGATTTACAGCTGTATTTCGTGGTGCTGTTCGCTAACCTTCTTTCTGTGGAATCTGATAACTGATATTTCAGATCCCTTGGAAGACTTTAGGGCCAAAGGAAAAAACCTCAGATAAAAATGAGAAGGAATGTTTCTGAGAAACTTCGTTGTGATCTGTGAATTCAACTCTCAGAGTTACTGCTTTCCCCTCAAGATGCCTTTCGCTAAGGCTGTTCCTGTGGTATTTGCAAAGTGATATATGGAAGTCCATGGAGGGCTATAGGGAAAAAGAAAATATCATCAGATAAAAACTGGAAAGAATCTTTCTGAGAAACTACTTTGTGTTCTTTGAATTCATCTGACAGAGTTACAGCTTTCTCCTCAAGAAGCCGTTCGCTAAGATCATTCTTTCGGAATTTCAAAGTGATATTTGGAAGATATTAGACGGCCATGGTGAAACAGAAAATATCCTCAGATAAAAACTGCAAAGAGGGTTTCTGAGAAACTGCTTTGTGTTCTGTGATTTCATCTTAAAGAGTTACAGCTTTCCCCTCAAGAAGCCGATCGCTAAGACTGTTATTCTAGAATTTGCAAAGTAATATTTTATAGCCCATAGAGGGTTGTGGTTAAAAAGAAAATATACTCAGATAAAAATTGGAAAGAAACATTCTGAGAAACTGCTTTGTGATGTGTGACTTACATCCCAGATTTACAGCAGTATTTTGTGGAGCTGCTTGTTAGCTTTATTTCTGTGGAATCTGAGAACTGATATTTTGGATCTCTTGGAAGACTGTAGTGCCAAATAAAATATCCTCCAATAGAAATGAGAAATAAGCTTTCTGAGAAACTTCTTTGTGATCTGTGAAGTCATCTCACAGAGTTACAGCTTTCCCCTCAAGAAACCTTTCGCTAAGACTGTTCTTGTGGAATTTGCAAAGTGATGTTTGGAAGCCCATGGAGGGCTCTGGGGAAAAAGTAAATATCCTCAGATAAAAATTGGAAAGAAGTCTCTGAGAAACTGCTTTGTGAAGTGTGACTTCCACTCCCTGAGTTACAGCTGTATTTCCTCGTGCTATTTACTGGCCACTTTCTGTGAAATCTGAGAACTCATATTTCAGACCCCATGAAAGACTATAGGGCCAAAGGAAATATCCTCTGAAAGAAATTAGAAAGAAGCTTTCTGAGAAACTGCTTTGTGATCTGTGAATTCATCCCACAGAGTTACAGCATTCCTCTCAAGAAGAGTATCGCTAAGACAGTTCTTGTGGAATTTTCAAAGTGATATTTGGAAGCCCATGAAGGGCTGTAGGAAAAAAGTAAATATCCTCAGATAAAAACTGGAAGGAAGCTTTGTGAGAAACTTCTTTGTGATCTGTGAATTCATCTCACAGAGTTATAGCTGTCCCCTCAAAAAGCCTTTCGCTAAGACTGTTCTTGTGGAATTTGCAAAGTGATATTTGGAAGCCCATAGAGGGCTATGTTGAAAAAGAAAATATCCTCAGATAAAAACTGGAAAGAAGCATTCTGAGAAATTGCTTTGTGATGTGTGACTTCCACTCACTGAGTAATAGCTGTATTTCGTGGAGCTCTTTGCTAGCCTTCTTTCTGTGGAAACTGACAACTGATATTTTGGATTTGATGGAAGACTATAGGCCTAAAGGAAATATCCTATGATAGAAATGAGAAAGAAGCTTTCTGAGAAACTTCTTTGTGATCTGTGATTCTTTTCACAGTGTCACAGCTTTCCCTTCAAGAAGCCTTTCACGAAGACTGTTCTTGTGGAATTTGCAAAGTGATATTTGGAAGCCCATGAAGGGATACGGTGAAAAAGAAAATATCCTCAGACAAAAACTGGAAAGAAGCTTTCTGAGAAACTGCTTTGTGTTCTCTGAAATCATCTCACAGAGATACATCTGTTTTTCATGTGTCTCTTTGCTAGCCTTATTTCTGTGGAATCTGGGAACAGATATTTCGGATCTCTTTGAAGACTAGAGAGCCAAAGGAAATATCCTCTGATAACAAAGAGAAAGAAGCTTTCTGAGAAACTTCTTTGTGTTCTGTGAAATCATCTCACAGAGTTACAGCTTTCCCTTCAAGAAGCCGTTCACTAAGACTATTCTTGTGGAATTTTCAAAGTGATATTTGGAAGCCCATAGAGTTCTGTGGTGAAAAAGAAAATATCCTCAGATAAAAACTGGAAAGAAGTTTCTGAGAAACTGCTTTGTGATGTGCGTCTTCCACTCCCTGAGTTACAGCTGTGTTTCATCGTGCTGTTTGCTAGAGTTATATCTGTGGAATCTGGGAACTGATATTTCGGATCCCTTGGAAGACTACAGGGCCAAAGGAAATATCCTCTCATAGAAATGAGAAAGAAGCTTTCTAAGAAACTGCTTTGTGATCTGTGAATTCATCTTACAGAATTACAGCTTTCCCCTCAATAAGCCTTTGGCTAATTCTGTTCTTGTGGAATTTGCAAAGTGATATTTGGAAGCCCTTGGAGGGCTATGGGAAAAACAAAATATCCTCAGATAAAAACAGGAAAGAAGCTTTCTGAGAAACTGCTTTGTGTTCTGTGAATTCATCTCACAGAGTTAAAGCTTTCCCCTCAAGAAGCCTTTCACTAATTCTGTTCTTGTGGAATTTGCAAAGTGATATTTGGAAGCCAATGGAGGTCTTAGGGGAAAAAGAAAATATCCTCAGATAAAAACTGTAAGGAAGTCACTGAGAAACTGCTTTGTGATGTGTGATTTCCACTCCCTGAGTTGCAGCTGTATTTCATCGTGCTGTTTGCTAGCCTTATTTCTGTGGAATATGAGAACAGATATTTCGGATCCCTTGAAAGACTATACGGCCAAATGAAATATCCTCTGAAAGAAATGAGAAAGAAGCTTTATGAAAAACTTCTTTGTGATCTGTGAATTCATCCCACAGAGTTACAGCTTTCCTCTCAAGAAGACTATCGCTAAGATTGTTCTTGTGGAATTTTCAAAGTGATATTTGGAAGCCCATGAAGGGCTATGGGGAAAAAGTAAATCTCCTCAGATAAAAACTGGACGGAAGCTTTCTGAGAAACTTCTTTGTGATCTGTGAATTCAT
>NW_020259844.1:0-1972 GCF_003255815.1 Theropithecus gelada
TCTCAGATATTTCGGATCCCTTTGAAGACTATAGGGCCAAAGGAAATATCCTCCGATAACAAAGAGAAAGAAGCTTTCTGAGAAACTTCTCTGTGTTCTGTGAAATCATCTCACAGAGTTACAGCTTTCACCTCAAGAAGTCTTTCGCTAAGACAGATATTGTGGAATTGGCAAAGTGATATTTGGTAGCCCTAGAGGTCTATGGTGAAAAAGGAAATATCCTCAGATGAAATCTGGAAAGAAGGTTTCTGAGAAACTCGTTAGTGTTCTTGTAATTCATCTCACAGAGTTACATCTGTATTTCGTGGATCTCTTTACTAGCCTTACTTCTGTGGAATCTGAGAACTGATATTTCGGATACCTTTGAAGACTACAGGGCCAAAGGAATTATCCTCCAATAACAAAGAGAAAGTAGCTTTCTGAGAAACTCCTTTGTGTTCTGTGAAATCATCTCACAGAGTTACAGCTTTCCCCTCAAGAAGCCTTTCGCTAAGACAGTTCTTGTAGAATTGGCAAAGTGATATTTGGAAGCCCTTAGAGGGCTATGGGGAAAAAGGAAATATCCTCAGATGAAATCTGGAAAGAATCTGTCTGAGAAAATGCTTAGTGTTCTGTTAATTCATCTCACAGAGTTACATCTCTGTTTCGTGGATCTCTTTGCTAGCCTTTTTTCTGTGGAATCTGAGAACAGATATTTCGGATCCCTTTGAAGACTATAGGGCTAATGGAAATATCCTCCGATAACAAAGAGAAAGAAGCTTTCTGAGAAACTTCTTTGTGTTCTGTGAAATCATCTCACAGAGTTACAGCTTTCCCCTCAAGAAGCCTTTCGCCAAGACAGTTCTTGTGGAATTGGGAAAGTGATATTTGGAAGCCCATAGAGGGCTATGATGAAAAAGGAAGTATCCTCAGATGAAATCTGGAAAGAAGCTTTCTGAGAAACTGCTTAGTGTTCTGTTAATTCATCTCACAGAGTTACATCTCTGTTTCGTGGATCTCTTTGCTAGCCTTATTTCTGTGGAATCTGAGAACAGATATTTCGGATCCCTTTGAGGACTATAGGGCCAAAGGAATTATCCTCCGATAAAAAAGAGAAAGAAGCTTTCTGAGAAACTGCTTAGAGTTCTGTTAATTCATCTCACAGAGTTACATCTGTATTTCGTGGATCTATTTGCTAGCCTTATTTCTCTGGAATCTGAGAACAGATATTTCGGATCCCTTTGAAGAATTTACGGCCAAAGGAAATATCCTCCAAAAAAAAAGAGAAAGAAGGTTTCTAAGAAACTTCTTTGTGTTCTGTGAAATCATCTCACAGAGTTACAGCCTTCCGCTGCAGAAGCCTTTCGCTAAGACAGTTCTTGTGGAATTGGCAAAGTGATATTTGGAAGCACATAGAGGGCTATGGTGATAAAGGAAGTATCCTCAGATGAAATCTGGAAAGAGGCTTTCTGAAAAATTCTTTGTGTTATGTTAATTCATCTCACAGAGTTACATCTCTCTTTCGTGGATCTCTTTGCTTGCCTTATTTCTGTGGAATCTGAGAACAGATAGTTCGGATCCCTTTGAAGACTCTGGGGCCAAAGGAAATATCCTCCGATAACAAAGAGAAAGAAGCTTTCTGAGAAACTTCTTTGTGTTCTGTGAAATCATCGCACGGAGATACAGCTTTCCCATCAAGAAGCCTTTCGCAATGACAGCTCTTGTGGAATTGGGAAAGTGCTATTGGGAAGCCCATAGAGGGCTATGGTGAAAAAGGAAATATCCTCAGATGGAATCTGGAAAGAAGCTTTCTGAGAAACTGCTTAGTGTTCTGTTAATTCTTTTCCTAGAGTTACATCTCTGTTTCGTGTATCTCTTTCCTAGCCTTATTTCTGTTGAATCTGAGAACAGATATTTCGGATCCCTTTGAAGACTATAGGGCCAAAGGAAATATCCTCCGATAACAAAGAGAAAGAAGCTTTCTGAGAAACTT
>NW_020259844.1:1982-4656 GCF_003255815.1 Theropithecus gelada
CTTTGTGTTCTGTGAAATCATCTCACAGAGTTACAGCTTTCCCCTCCAGAAGCCTTTCGCTAAGACAGTTCTTGTGGAATTGGCAAAGGGATATTTGGAAGCCCATAGAGGGCTATGGTGAAAAAGGAAATATCCTCAGATGAAATCTGGAAAGAAGCTTTCAGAGAAACTGCTTAGTGTTCTGTTAATTCATCTCACAGTGTTACATCTCCGTTTCGTGGATCTCTTTGCTAGCCTTATTTCTGTGGAATCTGAGAACAGATATTTCGGATCTCTTTGAAGACAATAGGGCCAAAGGAAATATCCTCCGATAACAAAGAGAAAGAAGCTTCCTGAAAAACTTCTTTGTGTTCTGTGAAATCATCTCACAGAGTTACAGCTTTCCCCTCCAGAAGCCTTTCGCGAAGACAGTTCTTGTGGAAATGGCAAAGTGATATTTGGAAGCCCTTAGAGGACTATGGTGAAAAAGGAAATATCTTCAGGTGATATCTGGAAAGAAGCTTTCTGAGAAACTGCTTAGTGTTCTCTTAATTCATCTCACAGAGTTACATCTGTATTTCGTGGACCTCTTTGCTAGCCTTATTTCTGTGGAATCTGAGAACAGATATTTCGGATCCCTTTGAAGACTATAGGGCCAAAAAAATATCCCCCCATAACAAGGAGAAAGAAGCTTTCTGAGAAACTTCTTTGTGTTCTGTTAAATCATCTCAGAGATTTACAGCTTTCCCCTCAAGAAGCCTTTCGCTAAGACAGTTCTTGTGTAATTGGCAAACGGATATGTGGAAGCCCATAGAGGGCTATGGTGAAAAAGGAAATATCCTCTGATGAAATCTGGAAAGAAACTTTCTGAGAAACTGCTTAGTGTTCTGTCAATTCATCTCACAGAGTTACATCTCTCTTTCGTGGATCTCTTTCCTAGCCTTATTTCTGTGGAATCTGACAACAGATATTTCGGATCCCTTTGAAGACTATAGGGCCAAGGGAAATATCCTCCGATAACAAAGAGAAAGAAGCTTTCTGAGAATCTCCTTTGTGTTCTGTGAAATCATCTCACAGAGTTACAGCTTTCCCCTCAAGAAGCCTTTCGCTAAGACAGTTCTTGTGAAATTGGCAAAGTGCTATTTGGAAGCCCATAGAGGGCTATGGTGAAAAAGGAAATATCCTCAGATGAAATCTGGAAAGAAGCTTCCTGAGAAACTGCTTAGTGTTCTGTTAATTCATCTCACAGAGTTACATCTCTGTTTCGTGCATCTCTCTCCTAGCTTTATTTCTGTGGAATCTGAGAACAGATATTTCGGATCCCTTTGAAGACTATAGTGCCAAAGGAAATATCCTCCGATAACAAAGAGAAAGAAGCCTTCTGAGAAACTTCTTTGTGTTCTGGGAAATCATCTCACAGAGTTACACCTTTCCGTTGAAGAAGCCTTTCGCTAAGACAGTTCTTGTGGAATTGGGAAAGTGATATTTGGAAGCCCAGAGAGGGCTATGATGAAAAAGGAAGTATCCTCAGATGAAATCTGGAAAGAAGCTTTCTGAGAAACTGCTTAGTGTTCTGTTAATTCATCTCACAGAATTACATCTCTGTTTCGTGGATCTCTTTGCTAGCCTTATTTCTGTGGAATCTGAGAACAGATATATCGGATCCCTTGGAGGACTATAGGGCCATAGGAATTATCCTCCGATAAAAAAGAGAAAGAAGCTTTCTGAGAAACTGCTTAGTGTTCTGTTAATTCATCTCACAGAGTTACATCTGTATTTCGTGGATCTATTTGCTAGCCTTATTACTCTGGTATCTGAGAACAGATATTTCGGATCCCTTTGAAGACTATACGGCCAAAGGAAATATCCCCCGATAACAATGAGAAAGAAGTTTTCTGAGAAACTTCTTTGTGTTCTGTGAAATTATCTCACAGAGTTACAGCTTTCCCCTCCAGAAGCCTTTCGGTAAGACAGTTCTTGTGGAATTGGCAAAGTCCTATTTAGAATCCCTAGAGGCCTATGGTGAAAAACGAAATATCCTCAGATGAAATCTGGAAAGAAGCTTTCTGCGAAACTGCTTAGTGTTCTGTCAATTCATCTCACAGAGTTACATCTCTGTTTCGTGGATCTCTTTGCTAGCCTTATTTCTGTGGAATCTGAGAACAGATATTTCGGATCCCTTTGAAGACTGTAGGGCCAAAGGAAATATTCTCCGATAACAAAGAGAAAGAAGCTTTCTGAGAAACTTCTCTGTGTTCTGTGAAATCATCTCACAGAGTTACAGCTTTCACCTCAAGAAGTCTTTCGCTAAGACAGATCTTGTGGAATTGGCAAAGTGATATTTGGTATCCCATAGAGGGCTACGGTGAAAAAGGTAATATCCTCAGATGAAATCTGAAAAGAAGGTTTCTGAGAAAAGCCTTAGTGTTCTGTTAATTCATCTCACAGAGTTACATCTCTGTTTCGTGGATCTCTTTGCTAGCCTTATTTCTGTGGAATCTGAGAACAGATATTTCGGATCCCATTGAAGACTATAGGGCCAAAGGAAATATCCTCCGATAACAAAGAGAAAGAAGCTTTCTGAGAAACTTCTTTGTGTTCTGTGAAATTATCTCACGGAGTTACAGCTTTCCACTCCAGAAGCCTTTCGCTAAGACAGTTCTTGTGGAATTGGAAAGTGATATTTGGAAGCCCA
>NW_020259845.1:0-4654 GCF_003255815.1 Theropithecus gelada
TCTTCAGGATATCATCCAGGAGAACTTCCCCAACCTAGTAGGGCAGGCCAACATTCAAATCCAGGAAATACAGAGAACGCCACAAAGATACTCCTCGAGAAGAGCAACTCCAAGACACATAATTGCCAGATTCACCAAAGTTGAAATGAAGGAAAAAATCTTAAGGGCAGCCAGAGAGAAAGGTCGGGTTACCCACAAAGGGAAGCCCATCAGACTCACAGCAGATCTCTCGGCAGAAACTCTACAAGCCAGAAGAGAGTGGGGGCCAATATTCAACATTCTTAAAGAAAAGAATTTTAAACCCAGAATTTCATATCCAGCCAAACTAAGTTTCATAAGTGAAGGAGAAATAAAATCCTTTACAGATAAGCAAATGCTTAGAGATTTTGTCACCACTAGGCCTGCCTTACAAGAGACCCTGAAGGAAGCACTCAACATGGAAAGGAACAACCGGTACCAGCCATCTCAAAAACATGCCAAAATGTAAAGACCATCGAGGCTAGGAAGAAACTGCATCAACTAATGAGCAAAATAACCAGTTAATATCATAATGGCAGGATCAAGTTCACACATAACAATCTTAACCTTAAATGTAAATGGACTAAATGCTCCAATTAAGAGACACAGACTGGCAAACTGGATAAAGAGTCAAGACCCATCAGTCTGCTGTATTCAGGAGACCCATCTCACACGCAGAGACATACATAGGCTCAAAATAAAGGGATGGAGGAAGATTTACCAAGCAAATGGAGAACAAAAAAAAGCGGGGGTTGCAATACTAGTCTCTGATAAAACAGACTTTAAACCATCAAAGATCAAAAGAGACAAAGAAGGCCATTACATAATGGTAAAGGGATCAATTCAACAGGAAGAGCTAACTCTCCTAAATATATATGCACCCAATACAGGAGCACCCAGATTCATAAAGCAAGTCCTTAGAGACTTACAAAGAGACTTAGACTCCCATACAATAATAATGGGAGACTTCAATACTCCACTGTCAACATTAGACAGATCAACGAGACAGAAAGTTAACAAGGATATCCAGGAATTGAACTCAGCTCTGCAGCAAGCAGACCTAATAGACATCTATAGAACTCTCCACCCCAAATCAACAGAATATACATTCTTCTCAGCACCACATCGTACTTACTCCAAAATTGACCACGTAATTGGAAGTAAAGCACTTCTCAGCAAATGTACAAGAACAGAAATTATAACAAACTGTCTCTCAGACCACAGGGCAATCAAACTAGAACTCAGGACTAAGAAACTCAATCAAAACCGCTCAACTACATGGAAACTGAACAACCTGCTCCTGAATGACTATTGGGTACATAACGAAATGAAGGCAGAAATAAAGATGTTCTTTGAAACCAATGAGAACAAAGATACAACATACCAGAATCTCTGGGACACATTTAAAGCAGTGTGTAGAGGGAAATTTATAGCACTAAATGCCCACAAGAGAAAGCAGGAAAGATCTAAAATTGACACTCTAACATCGCAATTAAAAGAACTAGAGAAGCAAGAGCAAACACATTGGAAAGCTAGCAGAAGGCAAGAAATAACTAAGATCAGAGCAGAACTGAAGGAGATAGAGACACAAAAAACCCTCCAAAAAATCAATGAATCCAGGAGTTGGTTTTTTGAAAAGATCAACAAAATTGACAGACCGCTAGCAAGACTAATAAAGAAGAAAAGAGAGAAGAATCAAATCGATGCAATTAAAAATGATAAAGGGGATATCACCACCGACCCCACAGAAATACAAACTACCATCAGAGAATACTATAAACACCTCTACGCAAATAAACTGGAAAATCTAGAAGAAATGGATAATTTCCTGGACACTTACACTCTTCCAAGACTAAACCAGGAAGAAGTTGAATCCCTGAATAGACCAATAGCAGGCTCTGAAATTGAGGCAACAATTAATAGCCTACCAACCAAAAAAAGTCCAGGACCAGATGGATTCACAGCTGAATTCTACCAGAGGTACAAGGAGGAGTTGGTACCATTCCTTCTGAAACTATTCCAATCAATAGAAAAAGAGGGAATCCTCCCTAACTCATTTTATGAGGCCAACATCATCCTGATACCAAAGCCTGGCAGAGACACAACAAAAAAAGAGAATTTTAGACCAATATCCCTGATGAACATCGATGCAAAAATCCTCAATAAAATACTGGCAAACCGGATTCAACAACACATCAAAAAGCTTATCCACCATGATCAAGTGGGCTTCATCCCTGGGATGCAAGGCTGGTTCAACATTCGCAAATCAATAAACATAATCCAGCATATAAACAGAACCAAAGACAAGAACCACATGATTATCTCAATAGATGCAGAAAAGGCTTTTGACAAAATTCAACAGCCCTTCATGCTAAAAACGCTCAATAAATTCGGTATTGATGGAACGTACCTCAAAATAATAAGAGCTATTTATGACAAACCCACAGCCAATATCATACTGAATGGGCAAAAACTGGAAAAATTCCCTTTGAAAACTGGCACAAGACAGGGATGCCCTCTCTCACCACTCCTATTCAACATAGTGTTGGAAGTTCTGGCTAGGGCAATCAGGCAAGAGAAAGAAATCAAGGGTATTCAGTTAGGAAAAGAAGAAGTCAAATTGTCCCTGTTTGCAGATGACATGATTGTATATTTAGAAAACCCCATTGTCTCAGCCCAAAATCTCCTTAAGCTGATAAGCAACTTCAGCAAAGTCTCAGGAAACAAAATTAATGTGCAAAAATCACAAGCATTCTTATACACCAGTGACAGACAGAGAGCCAAATCAGGAATGAACTTCCATTCACAATTGCTTCAAAGAGAATAAAATACCTAGGAATCCAACTTCCAAGGGATGTAAAGGACCTCTTCAAGGAGAACTACAAACCACTGCTCAGTGAAATAAAAGAGGACACAAACAAATGGAAGAACATACCATGCTCATGGATAGGAAGAATCAATATTGTGAAAATGGCCATACTGCCCAAGGTAATTTATAGATTCAATGCCATCCCCACCAAGCTACCAATGAGTTTCTTCACAGAATTGGAAAAAACTGCTTTAAAGTTCATATGGAACCAAAAAAGAGCCCGCATCTCCAAGACAATCCTAAGTCAAAAGAACAAAGCTGGAGGCATCACGCTACCTGACTTCAAACTATACTACAAGGCTACAGTAACCAAAACAGCATGGTACTGGTACCAAAACAGAGATATAGACCAATGGAACAGAACAGAGTCCTCAGAAATAATACCACAGATCTACAGCCATCTGATCTTTGAAAAACCTGAGAGAAACAAGAAATGGGGAAAGGATTCCCTATTTAATAAATGGTGCTGGGAAAATTGGCTAGCCATAAGTAGAAAGCTGAATCTGGATCCTTTCCTTACTCCTTATACGAAAATTAATTCAAGATGCATTAGAGACTTAAATGTTAGACCTAATACCATAAAAATCCTAGAGGAAAACCTAGGTAGTACCATTCAGGACATAGGCATGGGCAAAGACTTCATGTCTAAAACACCAAAAGCAACGGCAGCAAAAGCCAAAATTGACAAATGGGATCTCATTAAACTAAAGAGCTTCTGCACAGCAAAAGAAACTACCATCAGAGTGAACAGGCAACCTACAGAATGGGAGAAAATTTTTGCAATCTACTCATCTGACAAAGGGCTAATATCCAGAACCTACAAAGAACTCCAACAAATTTACAAGAAAAAAACAAACAACCCCATCAAAAAGTGGGCAAAGGATATGAATAGACATTTCTCAAAAGAAGACATTCATACAGCCAACAAACACATGAAAAAATGCTCATCATCACTGGCCATCAGAGAAATGCAAATCAAAACCACAATGAGATACCATCTCACACCAGTTAGAATGGCGATCATTCAAAAGTCAGGAAACAACAGGTGCTGGAGAGGATGTGGAGAAATAGGAACACTTTTACACTGTTGGTGGGATTGTAAACTAGTTCAACCATTATGGAAAACAGTATGGCGATTCCTCAAGGATCTAGAACTAGATGTACCATATGACCCAGCCATCCCATTACTGGGTATATACCCAAAGGATTATAAATTATGCTGCTATAAAGACACATGCACACGTATGTTTATTGCAGCACTATTCACAATAGCAAAGACTTGGAATCAACCCAAATGTCCATCAGTGACAGATTGGATTAAGAAAATGTGGCATATATACACCATGGAATACTATGCAGCCATAAAAAAGGATGAGTTTGTGTCCTTTGTAGGGACATGGATGCAGCTGGAATCCATCATTCTTAGCAAACTATCACAAGAACAGAAAACCAAACACCGCATGTTCTCACTCATAGGTGGGAACTGAACAATGAGATCACTTGGACTCGGGAAGGGGAACATCACACACCGGGGCCTATCATGGGGAGGGGGGCGGGGGGAGGGATTGCATTGGGAGTTATACCTGATGTAAATGACGAGTTGATGGGTGCAGCACACCAACAAGGCACAAGTATACATATGTAACAAACCTGCACGTTATGCACATGTACCCTACAACTTACAGTATAATAATAATAAATAAATTAAAAAAAAAAAAAAAAGAAATTCACTTAAAACCAGACAAGTTACATGGGATTTGAATAACC
>NW_020259846.1:0-4654 GCF_003255815.1 Theropithecus gelada
TTTTTTTTTTTAGATGGAGTTTTGCTCCTGTTGCCCAGGCTGGAGTGCAATGGTGCGATCTCAGCTCACCGCAACCTCGGCCTCCCAGGTTCAAGCAATTCTCCTGCGTGAGCCTCCCAAAGTGCTGGGATTACAGGTATAAGCCACTGCACCCAGCCAATATTATTTATCTTGATTACTGAGTTTGCTCCTCCTTAATTTTGTACATGAGGCATGTTCCTTTCACACCTCCACCTAGTCTTGATCCTGATGTGAAGTTACACTGAAAGCAGGTAGCTCACATTTGTACACACACCATTAAGGAGAATTTTTTTCTTCTTTCTTTTGCTTTTGCTCAAATCTGTCTTCGAACAAAAATATATTCAACATTGGCCATGTGTGAGGTAATTCCAGGGATTGTTAAGGGGATGCCCAGATAAGTCAGGAACTTAGCTACAGTCATAGAAATAATACATGAGAATAATTACAACTTCAGCTAGAGGAGTGCTGTAAGAAGTAAAGGAAAGAGGCTTTGAGTGGGTGAGAGGTAACTTTTATTTGGGTGAACTTAGAGAAACCTTTTGGAGAGGACCACCTTTGAGATGGATCTTAAAGAGGGAACTTAAATGGATTGGATGCAGCCCAGATCCTTTAGGGAGTGTATAGAAAATCAATCAATCAATGAATCAATAAAATGGGTATTTTTTGTTGTTGTCGAGACAGAGTCTTGCTCTGTTGCCCAGGCTGGAGTGAAATGGTGCAATCTCAGCTCACTGCAACTTCTGCCTCCTGGGTTCAAGTGATTATCCTGCCTCAGGCTCCCGAGTAGCTGGGATTACAGGCTCACATAACACGCCTGGCTAATTTTTGCATTTTTAGTAGAGACAGGGCTTCCCCATGTTGGCCAGGCTGATCTCGAACTTCTGACCTTAGGTGATCCACTTGCCTCAGCCTCCCAAACTGCTGGGATTACAAGTGTAAGCCACCACGCCCGGCCGTAATGGGTATATTTTGTGATAATTTAAAGAACAGGTATGATGATGGCATGGCTATTTTTTTTCCTCTGGTGAAATTCCACATAATGTAATTGTAGATTTTAACAGTGACAGCTACAACAAATAATTCAAAATGGCTTACCTGCCTTTTTGTAGGATTACAAATTCATTTTAGGTTCTTCAACCTGCAAGTGATAACTGACAATGTCTCTCAATAGGACCCAATATGTGGGACACAAATCTTTCTCACAGGAAGTTGAAGCTGGGGATTATTTCCAAATGCCAGGGTTGCTGCTTCCCCCTGCTGGTAAGAAAAAATGTTGCAGGCAAAGCAAACCGCAAGCGCTCTCCCCACCCGTGTGTGCTGCACACAGATCTGGATTGTTGACACTGTTAGTGATAAGGTCATTGGCACCCATGAAGTAACAACAACAACAAAATAGTGATTAGGAATTGAAACTATACTGCAGACTGCAGAAAAAAAAAAAATTAGCAATGTCTCTCATCCAAAGTGCATCATTAAGGCCGGGGATGGTGGCTCATGCCTGTAATCCCAGCACTTTGGGAGGCCAAGGTGGGTGGATCACCTGAAGTGAGGAGTTCGAGACCAGCCTGGACAACATGATGAAACCCCATTTCTACAAAAGTAAAAAAATTAGCTGGACATGGTGGCGTGCATCTATAGTCCCAGCTACTTGAGAGGCTGAGGCAGGAGAATCACTTGAACCTGAGAGGCAGAGGCTGCAGTGAGCAGAGAGCACACCACTGCACAGCAGCCTGGGTGACAGAGTAAGAGTCTGTCTTAAAAAAAAAAAATGCATCGTTAAAACCGTATACAGTATATGAGCTTATAAAAATCAGGAAGAAGCAGGGAGTGGAGATGAAATTTTTATTTTCTTTTTTTCCTTTCCTTTCCTTTTTTTTTTTTTGAGACGGAGTTTCACTCTTGTTGCCCAGGCTGGAGTGCAATTGTGCTATCTTGGCTCACTGCAAACTTTGCCTCCCGGGTTCAAGTGATTCTTCTGCCTCAGCCTCCTGAGTAGCTGGGATTACAGATGTGTGCCACCATGCCTGGCTAATTTTGTATTTTTAGTAGAGATGGGGTTTCTCCATGTTGATCAGGCTAGTCTCAAACTCCTGACCTCAGGTGATCTGCCTACCTCGGCCTCCCAAAGTGTTGGGATTACAGGCGTGAGCCACCGTGCCCGGCCCTTTTTTTTTTTTTTTTTTTTTTACCTAAGGGGCAGAGTTTCACTCTGTTGCTTAGGTTGAAGTAGAGTGGCACTATCACGGCTCAAGCAATCCTCCCACATCAGCCTCCCAAGTAACTGGGACCCCAGGTGCATGCCAGCTTGCCCAGCTTGGAGATAAAAATTTTTACTTGCTGTCTTCCAATTATTCTGCCTGGGCTGATCAGCAAGCCAAAGATACAATGTAACTGACTAACAGACGCTCAGAGATTATCTATAAACCTGTCTACCAATGACAGAGGTAGTAAGGCCAACAAAATTAACAAGTTGCTGCAACAATTGGACTTCCATAAGCGTAAATAAACAAATAAAAGGAATTTTGACCCTTACCGGGCATCAAATACAAAAATTAACCCCCAAAGGATCATAGACCTAAATGTAAAACTTAAAATTAGAAAACTTGTAGAAGAAAACAGAGGAAAAATCTTTGTGACTTTGAGTTAGGCAAAGATTCTTGGAAAGGACACAAAAAGTATGAACCATGAAAGAAAATAATTGATAAACTGGTCATCATCAAAAAGAAAAAACTCTGCTTGCTGAAAGACACTTAAAAAATGAAATGATTAACCACAGACTAGGAGAAAACATTTGTAAAAGACATATCTGATCAAGGACTTATACCTTGTGTGTATTTGTGTGTGTGTGTGCCCTTACAATTCAATAGTAAGTAAGAAAACATGACAATTTAAAAACTGGGCAAAAATTTTGAACAGACAGTTCACCAAAGAAAAGATATATATGGCCAGTAAACATGAAATATACCTAACACGAAGGAAATGCAAATTAAAATCATTATACAGATATTAGAATAGCAAAAAGTAAAAATTAAAAGGATAATAACAAGTGCAGATTGAGGGCAACTATACCTCCTACAGATTGCTGAGAAATGAAAAATAAGCAGCCTCTTTAGAAAACTGCTTGGCAGTTTCTCATATAGTTAAATATATAATTATTATAAGATCCAGCAATTGTATCACCATGTTGTTATCCAAAAGAAATGAAAACATATGTCCATACAATTGACTTGCATGGGAATGTTTATAGTAGTTTTGCTAATAATCACCTCAAACTGAAATAACCCAAATGTCTATTAACCAGTGAAGGGATACATGAATTACAGCACATTCATACAATGGAATATTCCTTATCTGTAAAAAGGAACAAAGTATTATACATTGAACAACATTGATGGACTTCAAAAGTATTATGCTAGGTGAAAGGAACCAGATACCAAAGACTGAATATTTTCAAATTTCATTTATATGACATTCTGGAAAAGGTGAAACTATATGAACAGAAATCAGATCAGTGGTTACTAGAGGATGGGGATAAAGGGAAGGAATCATTGTTTGGGGTGATGAAAGAGTCTACATCTTAATCAGGGCGGTAGTGGTTTTATGCCAGTGTGTATTTATCAAAACTCACATAACTATTCACCTAGAGTTAATTTTATTCTATGTGAAGTATCCCTCAATACACCTAAATTTTAAAAAATCAATAGGGTGGAAATCTGCTTGCCATTTAGGTTCAAATGATAGCAATGTTTTCTATAATGTGCCAAGATCCTAAGGGAGGCAAGAAGTCGGTTACCGTGCGTCTTTGCCCATTTCTACCCTTTCATCTCCCCCACTCTTTCTTTCTTTGCTCACTAGTTAGGGAGCACACAGGCTCCCTTCCTGTCTCTAATTCAGAAAGATCATGGCAGCCCCACGCTCTTTGCATTTGCTGTCTTCCAGATCTCTGCACAATTCACTCCTTGATATCTTGTTTCCAGAGTTAACCTTCTGTGAGAAGCTACCCTGACCACCCTCTGTAAAGTAGCCATCCCCCAACCCACGTCACTATCACATTAATCTGTATTATACTTTCCCCCATAGCCCTTGTCACTATTCGAAGTTTTTACTTGTTTGCATACTCCTTGTCTGTGTCTCTCTAGAACACCTTCTAGAGAGAACACCTTTTTCTTGTCTTTTTTTTTTTTTGAGACGGAGTCTCGCTCTGTCACCCAGGCTGGAGTGCAGTGGCGCGATCTCAGTTCACTGCAAGCTCCGCCTCCCGGGTTCACGCCATTCTCCTGCTTCAGCCTCCCGAGTAGCTGGAACTACAGGCGCCCGTCACCACGCGCGGCTAATTTTTTTTGTATTTTTAGTAGAGACAGGGTTTCACCGTATTAGCCAGGATGGTCTCGATCTTCTGACCTCGTGATCCGCCCGCCTCGGCCTCCCAAAGTGCTGGGATTACAGGCGTGAGCCACTGCGTCCGGCCGTGAGAACACCTTTTTCAAAGGCCCCACTGGCTTTTGTCTGTCTTTTTAGACTTCCAGACCAGTGCCGGCACAACAGATACACAATACATATTTATTCAATGAGCATATTCCTTGTTAAGCTGCAGTAGGCATTTTTTTTTTTTTTTTTTTTTTTTTTTTTTTTT
>NW_020259847.1:0-4649 GCF_003255815.1 Theropithecus gelada
TCCAAATATCACTTTGCCAATTCCACAAGAACTGTCTTAGCGAAAGTCTTCATGAGGGGAAAGCTGTAACTCTGTGAGATGATATCACAGAACACAAAGAAGTTTCTCAGAAAGCTTCTTTCGCTTCGTTATCGGAGCATATTTCCTTTGGCCCTATAGTCTTCAAAGGGATCCGAAATATCTGTTCTCAGATTCCAGAGAAATAAGGCTAGCAAAGAGATCCACGAAATACAGATGTAACTCTGTTAGTAGAAGTCACACATCACAGAGCAGTTTCCCGGAAAGCTTCTTTCCAGATTTCATCAGAGGATATTTCCTTTTTCAACATAGCCTTCTTTGGGCTGCCAAATATCACTTTGCCAATTCCACAAGAACTCTCTTAGCGAAAGGCTTCTTGAGCTGAAAGCTGCAACTCTGTGAGATGATTTCACAGAACAGAGAGAAGTTTCTCAGAAAGCTTCCTTCTCTTTGTTATCGGAGGATATTTCCTTTGGCCCTATAGTCTTCAAAGGGATCCGAAATATCTGTTCTCAGATTCCACAGAAATAAGGGTAGGAAAGAGATTCAGGAAATACAGATGTAACTCTGTGAGATGAATTAACACAACACTACGCAGTTTCTCAGGAAGCTTCTTTCCAGATTTCATCTGAGGATATTTCATTTTTCACCATAGCCCTCCATGGGCTTCCAAATATCACTTTGCCAACTCCAAAAGAACTGTCTTAGCGAAAGACTTCCTGAGGGGAAAGCGGCAACTCTGTGAGATGATTTCACAGAACACAAAGAAATTTCTCAGAAAGCTTCTTTCCCTTTGTTATCAGAGGATATTTCCTTTGGCCCTATAGTCTTCAAAGGGATGCGAAATATGTGTTCTGAGATTCCACAGAAATAAGGCTAGCAAAGAGATCCATGAAATACAGATGTAACTCTGTGAGATGAAATAACAAAACCCTAAGTAGTTTCTCAGAAAGCTTCCTTACCAATTTCATGTGAGGATATTTCCTTTTTCACCATAGCCCTCTATGGGCTTCCAAATATCACTTTGCCAATTCCACAAGAACTGTCTTAGCAAAAGTCTTCTTGAGGAGAAAGCAGTAACTCTGTGAGATGATTTCACAGATCTGAAAGAAGTTTCTCAGAAAGGATCTCTCTCTCTGTTATCGGAGGAGATTTCCTTTGGCCCTATAGTCTTCAAAGTTATCCGAAATATCTGTTCTCAGATTCCACAGAAATAAGGCTAGCAAAGAGATCCACGAAGTACAGATGTAACTCTGTCAGTAGAAGTCACACATCACAGAGCAGTTTCTCAGAAAGCTTCTTTCCAGATTTCATCAGAGGATATTTCCTTTTTCAACATAGCCCTCTATGGGCTTCCAAATATCACTATGCCAATTCCACAAGAACTGTCTTAGCGAAAGGCTTCTTCAGCCGAAAGCTGCAACTCTGTGAGATGATTTCAAAGAACACAAAGAAGTTTCTCAGAAAGCTTCTTTCTCTTTGTTATCAGAGGATATTTCCTTTGGCCCTATAGTCTTCTAAGGGATCCGAAATATCTGTTCTCAGATTCCACGGAAATAAGGCTAGCAAGGAGATCAACGAAATACAGATGTAACTCAGTGAGTAGAAGGCACACATCACAGAGCAGTTTCTCAGAAAGCTTCTTTCCAAATTTCATCTGAGGATGTTTCCTTTTTCACCATAGCCCTTTATGGGCTTCCAAATATCACTTTGCCAATTCTACAGGAAATGTCTTAGCGAATGGCTTCTTGAGCCGAAAGCTGAAACTGTGTGAGATGATTTCACAGAACACAAAGAAGTTTCTCAGAAAGCTTCTTTCTCTTTGATATCAGAGGATATTTCCTTTGGCCCTATAGTCTTCAAAGGGATCCGAAGTATCTGTTCTCAGATTCCACAGAAATGAGGCTAGCAAAGAGATCCATGAAGTATAGATGTAACTGTGTGAGATGAGTTAAAAGAACACTAAGCAGTTTCTCAGAAAGCTTCTTTCCAGATTTCATCTGAGGATATTTCCTTTTCCACCATAGCCCTCTATGGGCTCCCAAATATCAGTTTGCCAATTCCACAAGAACAGGCTTAGCGAGCGTCTTCTTAAGGGGAAAGCTGAAACTCTATGAGATGAATTAACAGAACACTATGCAGTTTCTCAGAAAGCTTCTCTCCAGATTTCATCTGAGGCTATTTCCTTTTTCACATTAGCCCTCTATGGGCTTCCAAATATCACTTTTCCAATTCCACAAGAACTGTCTTAGCGAAAGGCTTCTTGAGCCGGAAGCTGTAACTCTGTGAGATGATTTCACAGAACATAAAGAAGTTTCTCAGAAAGCTTCTTTCTCTTTGTTATCGGAGGATATTTCCTTTGGCCCTATAGTCTTCAAAGGGATCCGAAATATCTGTTCTCAGATTCCACAGAAATAAGGCTAGCAAAGGGATCCACGAAATACAGATGTAATTCTGTGAGATGAATTAACAGATCACTAAGCAGTGCCACAGAGAGCTTCTTTCCAGATTTAATCTGAGGATATTTCCTTTTTCACCATAGCCCTCTATGGGCTTCCAAATATCACTTTGTCAATTCCACAAGAACTGTCTTAGCGAAAGGCTTCTTGAGGGGATAGCTGTAAATCTGTGAGATGATTTCACAGAACACAAAGAGGTTTCTCAGAAAGCTTCTTTCTCTTTGTTATCGCAGGATATTTCCTTTGGCCCTATAATCTTCAAGGAGATCCAAAATATCTGTTCTCACATTCCACAGAAATGAGGCCAGCAAAGAGATCCATGAAATACAGATGTAACTCTATGAGTGGAAGTCACACATCACATAGCCGTTTCTCAGAATGCTTCCTTCCAGATTTCATCTGAGGATATTTCCTTTTTCACCATAGCCCTCTAAGGGCTTCCAAATATTACTTTGCGAATTCCACAAGAACTGTCTTAGCGAAAGGCTTCTTTAGGCGAAAGCTGTAACTCGATGAGATGATTTCACAGAACACAAAGAAGCTTCTCAGAAAGTTTCTTTCCCTTTGTTATCGGAGGATGTTTCCTTTGGCCCTATAGTTTTCAAAGGGATCCGAAATATCTGCTCTCAGATTCCAGAAAAATAAGGCTAGCAAAGAGATCCACGAAATACAGATAAAACTCTGTGAGATGAATTAACAGAACACTAAGCAGTTTCTCAGAAAGCTTCTTTGCAGATTTCATCTGAGGATATTTCCTTTTTCACCATAGCCCTCTATGGGCTTCCAAATATCACTATGCAAATTCCCCAAGAACTCTCTTAGCGAAAGGCTTCTTGAGGGGAAAGCTGTAACTCTGTGAGATGATTTCACAGAACACAAAGAAGTTTCTCAGAAAGCTTCTTTCTTTTGTTATCGGAGGATATTTCCTTTGGCCCTATAGTCTTCAAAGGGATCCGAAATATCAGTTCTCAGATTCCACGGAAAGAAGGCTAGCAAAGAGATCCACGAAATACCGATGTAACTCTGTCAGTGGAAGTCACACATCACAGAGCAGTTTCTCAGAAAGCTTCTTTCCAGATTTCATCTGAGGATATTTCCTTTTTCACCATAGCCCTTTATGGGCTTCCAAATATCACCTTGACAATTCCACAAGAACTGTCTTAGCGAAAGGCTTCTTGAGCCGAAAGCTGAAACTCTGTGAGATGATTTCACAGAACACAAAGAAGATTCTCAGAAATCTTCTTCCTCTTTGTTATCAGAGGATATTTCCTTTGGCCCTATAGTCTTCAGAGGGATCCGAAATATCTGTTCTCAGAATACACACAAATAAGGCTAGCAAAGAGATCCACGATATACAGATGTAACTCTGTGAGATGAATTAACAGAACATTAAGCAGTTTCTCAGAAAGCTTCTTTCCAGATTTCATCTGAGGATATTTCCTTTTTCACCATAGCCCTCTATGGGCTTCCAAATATCACCTTGACAATTCCACAAAAACTGTCTTAGCGAAAGGCTTCTTGAGCTGAAAGCTGAAGCTCTGTGAGATGATTTCACAGAACACAAAGAAGTTTCCAGGAAACCTTCTTTCTCTTTTTTATCGGAGGATATTTCCTTTGGCCTTATAGTCTTCAAAGGGATCGGAAATATCTGTTCTCAGATTACACAGAATAAGGGGAGGAAAGAGATTCAGGAAATACAGAGGTAACTCTGTGAGATGAATTAACACAACACCAAGCAGTTTCTCAGGAAGCTTCTTTCCAGATTTCATCTGAGGATATTTCCTTTTTCACCATAGCCCTCTATGGGCTTCCAAATATCACTTTCCCAACTCCACAAGAACTGTCTTAGCGAAAGGCTTCTTCAGGGGAAAGCTGTAACTCTGTGAGATGATATCAGAGAATACAAAGAAGTTTCTCAGAAAGCTTAATTCTCTTTGTTATCGGAGGATATTTCCTTTGGCCCTATAGTCTTCAAAGAGATCCGAAGTATCTGTTCTCAGATCCCACAGAAATAAGGCTAGCAAAGAGATCCACGAAATACAGATGTAACTCTGTGAGTGGAAATCACACATCACTGAGTCGTTTCTCAGAAAGCTTCTTTCCAGATTTCATCTGAGGATATTTCCTTTTTCACCATAGCCCTCTATGGGCTTCCAAATATCACTTTACCAA
>NW_020259848.1:0-4649 GCF_003255815.1 Theropithecus gelada
TTTGAGACGGAGTCTCGCTCTGTCGCCCAGGCTGGAGTGCAGTGGCCGGATCTCAGCTCACTGCAAGCTCCGCCTCCCGGGTTTACGCCATTCTCCTGCCTCAGCCTCCCGAGTAGCTGGGACTACAGGCGCCCGCCACCTCGCCCGGCTAGTTTTTTGTATTTTTTAATAGAGACGGGGTTTCACCGTGTTAGCCAGGATGGTCTCGATCTCCTGACCTCGTGATCCACCCGCCTCGGCCTCCCAAAGTGCTGGGATTACAGGCGTGAGCCACCGCGCCCGGCCCTCTTCCCCAAATTAAAACTGGATCGGGGCCATGCCATGAATTATCAAGTGGGTCTTTCCATTTTACCATTGCAAACTGTTTTTGAGATTCAGGATGCCAGAAACGATCGGCAGCAGATTTTCCATGACTATCCAAATTTAAAAAATTAAGGATAAACAGGGCATGATTGAGTATGTTTCTAGGGGTACCCTTCACGGGGTACCAGCTCCCCCCTTTTAATTTTGTGATAACAGTTTTTAATGACAGATGAGCTCTTTCTACTATACCTTGTCCTTGGGGATTGTAGGGAATGCTTGTGTTATGTTTAATTTGTAGGGTATTGCAGAATTGTAAAAAAGTTTTAGCTATATAACCAGGGCCGTTATCTGTTTTGATTTGTTTGGGTATTCCTAAAATAGAAAAGCAATGTAATAAATAAGCTATGACATGTTTAGTGGCCTCTCCTGTTTGGAGAGTTGCAATAATGAATCCACTATAGGTGTCTATGCATACATGGATATATTTTAGTTGACCGAATTCTAAGTGGTGAGTAACGTCCATTTGCCAAATTTCGTTGGGGATGAGTCCTCGGGGGTTGACTCCCAGATGGGGAACAGGTAAATACGTTATGCAATTGGCGCATTGTTTAACTATTTGTCGAGCTTGTTCTCTGGTAAGTTTAAACATAAGCCTTAAGGTTTGAGCGTTTAAATGATGTAAGGCATGCGCTTTTTGTGCTTGTTGCAAATTGTCTGTAGTGACTGTGGCTATAGTTTTTGTTGCCACGTCGGCTGTTGCGTTACCTTGTGTTAAAGGTCCCGGTAATCCTGAATGTGCTCTGATATACCCAAGAAAAAAGGGAGTAGTCCTTTTCTGAATAAGTTGTTGACATTGTAAAAATAGGTTAGCTGTGTCTGAAATATGTTTAATTTGAGGCACGGTCTCTAAGAGGGGTATTGAATGAGCCAGGTAGGCGCTGTCTGTGTAAATGTTAAGTGGCTGACCAGGAAAAGCTGATAATGCTGCGATTATAGCTTGCAACTCGATCAGCTGAGCTGATGTATAAGTGGTCTGGAATTTAACGACTACATTATTGTAAGTGTAAGCGGCAAGTCCTGTGGAAGATCCATCAGTGAAAATTAGTAATGCGTCATTGAGGGGTTCTTTACTGGTGATATGGGGAAACACAAACGCATGAAGTTTGCAAAATTGAATGAGTTTGTTAGATGGGTAATGGTTGTCAATTGTGCCAGTGTAAGAAGCGCAAGCAATTGGCCAGGCTTCCGTATTTTGTAACAGCCAATGGATGTGTGATTGAGTGTAGGGCTGTATAATGGTAGAAGGTTCTATTCCAAAGTACTTTCTACTGTTTTCTCTTCCCAAGATAATTAGATCAGCTATGGCATCATAATAAGGCAACAAAACCTTTTTAGGGGAGGAGGGCAGGTGTACCCACATAATGGGATTGTTCTGCCAGAATAAGCCAGTAGGGGTTATTGTTGTGTTAAAAATAATGAATATTAATGGCTGAGAATAATCAATACTGGTAACAAATTGTGTTGCAATGGCATATTCCACCTTTTGGAGTGCTATTAATGCTTCGTTAGTAATGGACCTGGGAGATTTTGGATTAGAGTCTCCTTTTAATATATCGAAAAGAGGTTTTAACTCTCCTGTAGTGAGCTTTAAGTATGGCCGAAGCCAATTTATGTCTCCCAGTAATTTCTGGAAATCATTTAAAGTTTTTAAATGATCACGACGTATAACGGCCTTTTGATTAATGATTTTGGGTCCATTAATTTGGAAACCAAGATAGGTGTATGGCTCTTGTAATTGTACCTTTTCTGGGGCTATTTGTAGTCCAGCTGCTGTTAACTCCTGTTTGAGTTGAGCAAAACACTGTAAGACTTGTTCGCCAATTTCTCCTGCTATTAAAATATCATCCATATAATGTATAATATACATTTGTGTCCATGTTTTTCTGACTGGCTCTATAGCAGCAGCTACATATTTTTGACACAAGGTAGGACTATTGGCCATACCCTGAGGTAAGACTTTCCATTGATAGCGCTTCATTGGTTGTCTAAAATTTGTAGATGGAAGACTAAAGGCAAATCTTTTTTGGTCAGCAGGGTGAAGGGGAATTGTAAAAAAGCAGTCTTTAAGGTCAATAATGATTTTAAAATATTTTTGAGGAATCGCAACCGGTGAAGGCAATCCTGGTTGTAAGGCACCCATAAGGATCATAGTGATATTTACTGCTCTTAAATCTTGTAAGAGTCTCCATTTACCAGACTTCTTTTTAATAACAAAAATAGGTGTATTCCAAGGAGAATTACTTTCTACAATATGTCCTGCTACTAGTTGTTCCTGCACTAACTGTTGGGCAGCACTTAGTTTATCATTGAGTAAAGGCCACTGATCAACCCAAATGGGCTCATCTGACTTCCAAGTAATGGGGTCAGTGCACCTTTGGGGTGCAGGTATGTCAGTGGCCTGAGCTAAAAATTTCCAAACCCCTTTTTATCAAATTGTCCTGAAACTAGTATAGGCTGTGGGATACCGTTTTCTCCTTTTCCAAGACCTTTACCAGGGGTGTATCCTTGAGTTAACATTTGTGCAGTAACTATATCATTTGGACTACACATTATAATTTTCATTTGAGAAAGCAGATCTCGCCCCCAAAGGTTAACAGGTAGGTAAGGTATGACAAATGGCTTAATGAGGCCTGAATTGTTTTCTTTATCTGTCCATGTTAGGTATTTAGAACTTTGTTTAGGATTATTGCTTTGCCCAATTCCTCTCAGGTGAGTTAAAGTCTCTGTGGTAGGCCAATGAGAGGGCCAATCTTCCTGTTTAATGATAGTTACATCAGCCCCTGTGTCTATTAACCCAGTAAATGCCTTCCTGTCTAACCATAAGGTCAGAGAGGGTTTTTGATTTGTAATTGGTTGCACCCAATATATATCTGATGATCCAAAACCTTTTATATTTCTATTAGAGTATTGGATATTATTATCTGTTTTAACCAAAGGTAGCAGGATTAACTGAGCTATTCTAACTCCCTGAGGGACAGTAATAATACTATCAATAGCTCTAGCCATGATTTTAATTTCTCCTTCATAATCATTATCGATAACTCCAGGGAGGACTTGTAAGCCTCTCATGGTGACACTACTTCTTCCCAAAAGTAGCCCAAAAGTGTTAGGTGGTAAAGGTCCATATATTCCGGTATTTAAGGTTTGTGGTCCCATTTCAGGTGTTAGTACTGTGTGGGAGGTGGAACTGAGGTCCAGTCCTGCACTTCCTGGGGTTGCTCTACTAAGCTTTGAAATGGATTGCTGTTGCTGGCTGGAACAAAGCTGACTGCCCCATATGCTTGTTTCGGAGCCTGGGGCTGGCCCCTCATCCCGTTTCCCTGCCTGGGGGATAAAGGATTTCCTTGACTGTCAGTTTTAGATTTACATTCGTTTGCCCAGTGCCTTTCTCTTTTACACCTCGGGCAAAGGCCTGGGATTTTTACTTCTGGATTTTTATTTTGGTTTTCATGGTAATCTTTTGCAAAGTGTCCCCTTTTACCGCATTTAAAACATCCCCCTTTATCTTTACCTTTGTTAATGAGGAAGTCTCTTACTGTTTGGCCGCTAAAAGCGGCGGCCATTGCTAGGCCTTGTTGATATGAGGGCCCAATAAGAGAAAGCGGTCACAGGAATTTTTTCTGGCCCAAAAGTATTATAATAGTCCTGAAGACAATCCCCTACTCTACGCCATATTTTGATATCAATAGTTCCTTCCTGTGGGAACCAAGGGCAAGTATCTTTTACAAAATCAAAAAATTTAAACAAATCATTACCTTTAACCTTTACTCCTCGTATCTTTAAAGCCTCTTTTAATTGTCCTACATAAATTTGATGCTGACTTAATTCTTGTCCCATTTCGGACGCGCCACTTACCTTCGATAATTTAATTTCTTTTGTCTTTGTTAACGGTCGACCCTTCTTTCGCGTCCTCTTCCTCACAGAGTCCCTCGTTTCCAGGTCCCTGGTCGGGCGCCACGTATCCCGGCCCGCGGGATCGTCACTGCAGGCCCTGGAAGAGGGGGTGGGAATTTGGGGGACAAGAGATACGAGAAATGAAGACAAGACAGTGCTCTGATCAAGTCTCTCTTTAATGGCGGTAATGCAGTGCCTTATATACACTTGGAGGGGAAGGGGTTGGGCCAGAGGCAGAGATGATCTCATCACGGAGGGTGTGACCAAGTAGGTATTGGTTTCTCTGATCGAACGTCATGTGGCGCCTGCGCTGTCAGGTAGCAATTTTCACGGGCGCGGGAAAAATGGGTGAAGAAGAAGCAGGAAGAGCGCCATCTTTTATGAGGTATTAA
>NW_020259849.1:0-4649 GCF_003255815.1 Theropithecus gelada
GTCTAGCACAAATCCATTACAAATGCAGGCAACACACCACCACACTGTTAGCAGAACTTGTGACTTTGTCACCAAAAGAAATCACAGACATTTCCTATCACGTTATCTTCCAGCAGGCACCTTGAAATATCATTCATGCTCATCTCTGCTTCCAAGTCACAGTGGTTATTAAAGCTGCCACGGGTGATTTTTTACTTAATGCATTAATGAAGAAGCACAGGAATTGCTATGTCACAGTGTGAAAAAATATTTTGATCACTGTATTACAATCAGAGTTGGATTCCTTTGTCCTGCGCGTGTTCTTTCATTCTGAGAAGGGTCCGTAGGCTTTTCAAGGCTGCCGTCGGGTCCGGTGGGTGAAGATGGTGAGGGAACCCTGCCCCGGGGACTGTGGAGCACAGAACTGCCAGGAACCAGGGCCCCTGGATGACTGGGTGGGGCCATCCTACCAGGGGGAGCGCTCACCTTGGGAGGAGGAGCTCTTGGAGAGTGACACTCTGTGGTTTGTAATCCACGGTCACTGTATTTGGGGGACTCTTTGTTCCAGCAGTTCAGCCAACTGTACTCAGCAGGGATCCCTGATCCAAGTTGTCCTCCTCATTTGTGGGGGCCAATCCAGGGTTAGTGAGACCTCATGTTTGCTTATACGATTCAGGGGCTTCTTGGAAAGAGAATGGGCTGGACCCAGTGGCTCAAGCCTGTAATCCCAGTTCCAGGAGGGGCTGGGGTGGGTGGAGGATGGTGCTGAAGAGAGAGAATCACCCGAGCCCAGGAGTTTGAGGCTGCAGTGAGATGTGATCGTGCAAGAGACAGGGTCCTGCTGTTGCTCAAGCTGGTCATGAACTCCTGGCCTCAAGCAATCCTCCCATCTCAGCTTCTGCCAGTAGCTGGGATTATGGGCTTGTGCCACCACGCCCAGCCAATTCTTTAATTTTTTTAGAGAGGTAGGATCTTGCTATGTTGCCCAGGCTGTTCTGGGCTCAAGTGATCCTCCCAACTCAGCCACCCAAAGTGCTGTGATTACAGGCTTGAGCAATCACATCCAGGCTCTAAATTAATTTTAAACATGTTTCATTTCACCCAATACATCCAACGTGCTCTCGTTTCAACATCTAATGAATATATAAATTATAATCCAGATGTTTTACATTATTTTTTCCCTACAGTAAATCTTCAAATTCTGGGGTTTGTTTTAGACTCACTGCACAAATTAGGTTGCACCACTTACATTCTGGGTGCTCGACAGTGACAATGTGGCCTGGGGACCCCAGTGGATAGCACAGCCCTCAATGAACCTGCCGTTCTAGATGTCTCACCATGGATGCTAATGAAAGTTCTTATTACCAAGGCGTTTCTAGCTCCTGTTACTTTACTTATAGCACAATGCATTCTAAATGATCCCTCCTCACACACTCTCAGGTAGACCAGACACACACACAATCTGTAACTACAGTGACACACAATCAGAAGCACAATCATACATACACTGTAGGAGGCTGAAGATGCCACCCCAAAAACACCCAGCACCGCATCCCTGGACCCTGTGCATATCTTATGTGACTCGGCAAAGGAGCTTTTCAGATACGATAATGGCGTGTGGACTGACACTGGGGAGATCACCCTGGATGCCAATCTAATCACCTGAGCCCTGAAACGTGGAAGACTTTCCCTAGCTGGAAGCACAAGAGAAATGTGGCAGGAGAGGTCAGAGAGGTTCCAAGCATGAGAAAGGTTTGAGGCACCGTTGCTGGCTCTGAGTTGGAAGGCCCATGGGCAGGGACCACGGAGAGCCAGAGAAGCCTGGATGGAGAAATTTCAGGGCAGTGAAATTATTCTGTCTTGCACTGTCATGAGGGATAGAATACATTATGTATTATGCCTCAGATCTCAGGTCCTGGGGAAGAAGCGGGAGCGGCACCTGCAGTCCATCTGCAGGAGTGACTCTTCCTGGAGAGCAAGGGCACAGGTTAGCCCCCAGCAGAAGGGGTGGAGGTTAGACCACTCCAGTGAGATTAGAGGATGGCTGACAACAGGATAGTGGAGGTTAACTCCCGGGAGGATGTCAGAGGACCCTCCGCTGCAGGAGGACACGAATCAGCCCCTAGAGTAGGAGCACGAGATAGCCCACTGCAGGGAGGGTGGAGGTTAGCCCAGTGAGAGAAGTGGAGGTCCCTTTCAGCAGAGTCAGCTCAGGATGGACCCACAGCCAGGAGGAGGCAGGAACCTTAGCCCTACAGCAGCAAGGAACAGTGATCTGCCGACAATGTGACTGACCCTGGAATGAGTTTCTCTTCAGAGCTCCCAGTAAGAGGCCAGCAGCAATGCTTGGATTCCAGCCTGCGAGTCCCACAGGAGAGAAACCGGCCAGGGCCAGCGAGCCTCTGACCTGTAGACTCCCAGCTCATCAAGTGTGTCTTTGGAAGATGCTACTTTTAGCGTTGTTATGGCAGCAACGCAAAGGAAATACACACCAACACACACACAGTCCCACGTCATGGGTGTCTTTTCCTCATTGTTTATTGCAACAAGGGTTATAAAAAGTAGAAAAATAAACATTTTCCTGGAGGTGAGTTGGGTTTATACCCACAAATACATAAATAGCGATTGGGTGGCAATAAATTAAGACAAGCGGTTAATTTATAAATAAAATCTCAGATTGCATGACTGGTGGGAGAGTCAAACACACAGGTCCCCGCTGGCAACACATTTCAGGTCCCGCGTGA
Organism: Theropithecus gelada; assembly: GCF_003255815.1. Lineage (NCBI taxonomy): Eukaryota > Metazoa > Chordata > Mammalia > Primates > Cercopithecidae > Theropithecus > Theropithecus gelada. The sequence goes on from NW_020259849.1 coordinate 2,724, forward strand.
GGAGGCGGAAGAGGTTGAAGGTGACAGAGGCCTCGAGGCAGCCAGGGGACTCCTGTAGGGAGAAGGGGATGGGTCAGGGGCTGTCCAGGGTCTGGACTCCTAGTGGCTCCCCAGACCCCAGTCCCTCTCTTCCCGGCTCACTCACCTTTTTTGGGGCCTCCTGGAGCCGGTGCAGCCAGTGGTGGAGGCGGCCCCGGGGCCTGGGCCCTGCCGTAGGCTGAGGCTGGATCTGTGGGCAGTGGAGAGCCGTGTGTGAGGTGGGGCCTGGACCACCACAGGGGAAGGACGCTGCTCAGAGCCCACAGACCTGGGTGCCTGGGCCCCGAGGACTCACACAGGCCCGGAGCTGGGAGAGGATGTGCTGCAGGGTGTGAAGGGGCTGGTCCAAGACATCCACCAGGACTGAGTCAGCGTCAGCGGCGGCCTCCAGAACCTTCAGCGTCAGGGCCAGCTCAGCCTCCAAAGCCACAGGGCGCTCCCTCACCTGAGGAGAGGTGAGAAAGAACAGGTGAGGGGGCAGGTGAGGGGAACAGGTGGGGGGAGGAGGATAGAGAGGAACAAGTGAAGGTGACAGGCACAGGGGAGAGGGCACAGCCAATGTGGTCAGGTGGGAGCAGAGGGAAGGGGGAGCAGGTGTGGGGAGAGGAGCGAGAGACCAGGGAGAAGGAGAAGGTGAAGGGGCCACTACAGAGCCAGGTGAGCGGGGTCGGGAGGGCAGGCGTGGGCCTGACTCCCCCTCTCACCTGCAGCTGCCTCAGGTCCCAGGTCCTGGGGAAGAGGCGGGAGCGGCACTTGCTGTCCTTCAGCAGAAGCGACTCTTCCTAGACAGCAAAGGCACAGGTTAGCCCCAGCAGGAGGGTTGGAGGTTAGACCACTCTGATGGGATTGGAGGATGGCTGACAACAGGATAGGGGAGGTTAACTGCTGGGACGATGGTAGAGGACCCTCTTCTACAGGAAAACATGAGTCAGTCCCTGTAGTAGGAGCATGAGATAGCCCACTGCAGGGAGGGTGGAGGCTAGCCCAGTGAAGGAAGCTGGGACTAGGAAAGCATGGTGACCCTTGGAGTGGGGGTGGAGGCTAGCCCATGGCAGGAGGGCAGGGGGAGACTCACTAAGGCATCTTTGGCCCTCTTAAAGGCCTGCAGCTCCTGTGGAGACAGGGACTTGAACTGGGCTATGTGGCAGCCCCTTGCATCTGGGAGAGCCCTGCGGAGCCTGGCGACAGGAACTGCTCCAGTCACGGTCAGCACTGCAACCATCAGCACCAGCACTGGCATGCAGCCCCCGGTCATGTCTGTGTCACAGAGAGAAAGGGAGCTGAGGGGATGGCGAGGCTGCCCCCTGAGGGCAGGGGCTGCAGGAGCTGAGCACGGACAGAGATGTGGGACTCACCTAGTTTCATTCCTGATCTCTGGTCTTTGTCAGCAGAAGAAACACTCTGAGGCTGTCACCCGGGGTCCGTTTGGGTCTTGTTTGGAGTCTCTGTTCTTTTCCGTCCCCTCTTCTGGATCTCAGACTGTGTCCTGGCCTCGACTCTTTCTGTCAGTTTTGAGCTCTGTCTGAGATGTAACTCCTGCCTGAGCTCCATGGGGCGGCTTTTATCCCTGACAGAAGGGCAGTCCCAGCTGATGTGGGAAAAGTGAAAACACCACCTCAGGTAAGACACCGGCCACCAGGGGAGCCCCAGGCTGGGAAAGCCCAGAGCAGGGCAGGGCCAGTGAGCCAGGTGAGCAGCTGGAGGGAAAGAGAAACTGATGGAGACTCAGGGATGACCTACAGGAAGGTGTGTTCCCAAGAGGATTCCACCTGCTCTGCTTTTGTTGTTGTTGTTGTAGTTTAAGATAGGGTCTCACTCTGTCACTGGAGTGCAATGGCGTGATCATAGCTCACTGCAGCCTCAAACTCCTGGGCTCAAGCAATCCTC
>NW_020259850.1:0-1082 GCF_003255815.1 Theropithecus gelada
TGAGATGATTTCACAGAACACAAAGAAGTTTCTCAGAAAGCTTCATTTTCTTTGTTATCGGAGGATATTTCCTTTGGCCCTATAGCGTTCAAAGGGATCTGAAATATCTGTTCTCAGATTGAACAGAAATAAGGCTACCAAAGAGATCCACGAAATGCAGATGTAACTCTGTGAGATGAATTAACATAACACTAAGCAGTTTCTCAGAAATCTTCTTCCCAGATTTCATCTGAGGATATTTCCTTTTTCACCATAGCCCTCTATGGATTTCCAAATATCACTTTGCCAATTCCACAAGAACTGTCTTAGCGAAAGGCTTCTTGAGGGGAGAGCTGTAACTCTGTGAGATGATTTCACAGAACACAAAGAAGTTTCTCAGAAAGCTTCTTTGCCTTTGTTATCGAAGGATATTTCCTTTGGCACTATAGTCTTCAAAGGGAACCGAAATATCTGTTCTCAGATTGCACGGAAAGAAGGCTAGCAAAGAGATCCACGAAATACAGATGTAACTCTTTGAGATGAATTAACAGAACACGAAGCAGTTTCTCAGAAAGCTTCTTTCCAGATTTCATCTGAGGTATTTCCTTTTTCACCATAGCCCTCTACGGGCTTCCAAATATCACTTTGCCAATTCCACAAGAACTGTCTTAGCGAAAGGCTTCTTGACTGGAAAGCTGTAACTATGTGAGATGATTTCACAGAACACAAAGAAGTTTCTCAGAAAGCTTCTTTCTCTTTGTTATCTGAGGATATTTCCTTTGGTCCTATAGTCTCCAAAGGGATCCGAAATATCTGTTCTCAGATTCCACAGAAAGAAGGCTAGCAAAGAGATCCACGAAACACCGATGTAACTCTGTGAGATGAATTAACAGAACACTAAGCAGTTTCTCAGAAAGCTTCTGTCCAGATTCCATCTGAGGATATTTCCTTTTTCACCATAACCCTCTATGGGCTTCCAAATATCACTTTGCCAATTCCACAAGAACTGTCTTAGCGAAAGGCTTCTTGAGGGCAAAGCTGTAACTCTGTGAGATGATTTCACAGAACACAAAGAAGTTTCTCAGAAAGCTTCTTTCTCTTTG
>NW_020259850.1:1114-4649 GCF_003255815.1 Theropithecus gelada
ACAAGAACTGTCTTAGCGAAAGGCTTCTTGAGGGGAAAGCTGTAACTCTGTGAGATGATTTCACAGAACACAAAGAAGTTTCTCAGAGAGTTTATTTCTCTTTGCAATCGAAGGATATGTCCTTTGTCTCTATCGTCTTCAACGGGATCCGAAATATCTGTTCTCAGATTCCACAGAAAGAAGGCAAGCCAAGAGATCCACGAAATACGGATGTAACTATCTGAGTAGAAGTCACACATAACAGAGCGGTTTCTCAGAAAGCTTCTTTCCAGATTTCATCTGAGGATACTTCCTTTTTCACCAGAGCCCTCTATGGGCTTCCAAATATCACTTTGCCAATTCCACAAGAACTGTCTTAGCGAAAGCCTTCTTGAGGGGAAAGCTGAAACTCTGTGAGATGATTTCACAGAACACAAAGAAGTTTCTCAGAAAGCTTCTTTCTCTTTGTTATCAGAGGATATGTCCTTTGGCCCTATAGTCTTCACAGGGATCAGAAATATCTGTTCTCAGATTCCACAGAAAGAAGGCTAGCAAAGAGAACGACGAAATACAGATGTAATTCTGTGAGATAAATTAACAGAACACTAAGCAGTTTCTCAGAAAGCTCCTTTCCAGATTTCATCTTAGGATATTTCCTTTTTCACCGTTGCCCTCTATGGGCTTCCAAATATCAATTTGCCAATTCCACAAGAACTGTCTTAGCGAAAGGCTTCTTGAGGTTAAAGCTGTAACTCTGTGAGATGATTTCACAGAACACTAAGAAGTTTCTCAGAAAGCTTCTTTCACTTTGTTATCCGAGGATATTTCCTTTGGCCCTATAGTCTTGAAAGAAATGGATCCGAAATATCTGTTCTCAGATTCCACAGAAAGAAGCCTAGCAAAGAGATCCACGAAATACAGATGTAACACTGTGAGTAGAATTAACAGAACCCTGAGCAGTTTCTCAGAAAGCTTCTTTCCAGATTTCATCTGAGGATACTTCCTTTTTCACTATAGCCCTCTATGGGCTTCCAAATATCACTTTGCCAATTCCACAAGAACTGTCTTAGCGAAAGCCTTCTTGAAGGTAAAGCTGAAATCTGTGAGATGATTTCACAGAACACAAAGAAGTTTCTCAGAAAGCTTCTTTCTCTTTGTTATCGGAGGATATTTCCTTTGGTCCTATAGTCTTCAAAGGGATCCGAATTATCTGTTCTCAGATTCCACAGAAAGAAGGCTAGCAAAGAGATCCACGAAATACAGATGTAACTCTGTAAGATGAATTAACAGAACACTAAGCCGTTTCTCAAAAAGCTTCTTTCCAGATTTCATCTGAAGATATTTCCTTTCTCACCATACCCCTCTATGAGCTTCCAAATATCATTTTGCCAATTCCAAAAGAACTGTCCTAGCGAAAGGCTTCTTGAGGGGAAAGCTGTAACTCTGTGAGATGATTTCACAGAACACAAAAAAGTTTCTCAGAAAGCTTCATTCTCTTTGTTATCGGAGGATATTTCCTTTGGCCTTATAGCATTCAAAGTGATCATAATATCTGTTCTCAGATTCCACACAAATAAGGCTAGCAAGGAGATCAACGAAATACAGATGTTACTGTGTGAGATGAATTAACAGAACACTAAGCAGTTTCTCAGAAAGCTTCTTTCCAGATTTCATCTGAGGATACTTCCTTTTTCACCATAGCCGTCTACGGGCTTCCAAATATCACTTTGCCACTTCCACAAGAACTGTCTTAGCGAAAGGCTTCTTGAGGGGAAAGCTGTAACTCTGTGAAATGATTTCACAGAACACAAAGAAGTTTCTCAGAAAGCTTCATTCTCTTTGTTATCGGAGGATATTTCCTTTGGCCCTATAGTCTTCAAAGGGATCCGAAGTATCTGTTCTCAGATTCCACAGAAAAAAGGCTGGCCAAGAGATCCACGAAATACAGATGTAACTCTGTGAGATGAATTAACAGAACACTAAGCAGTTTCTCAGAAAGCTTATTTCCAGATTTCATCTGAGGATATTTCCTTTTTAACCATAGCCCTCTATGGGCTTCCAAATATCAATTTGCCTATTCCACAAGAACTGTCTTAGCGAAAGGCTTCTTGAGTGGAAAGATGTAGCTCTGTGAGATGATTTCACAGAACAAAAAGAAGTTACTCAAAAAGCTTCTTTCTCTTTCTTATCGAAGGTATTTCCTTTGGCCCCATAGTCTTTAAAGGGAACCGAAATATCTGTTCTCAGATTCCACAGAAAGAAGGCTAGCAAAGGGATCCACGAAATACAGATGTAACTCTGTGAGTAGAAGTCACACATCACAGAGCAGTTTCTCAGAAAGCTTATTTCCAGATTTCATCTGAGGATATTTCCTTTTTCACCACAACCCTCTGTGGGCTTCCAAATATCACTTTGCCAATACCACAGGAACTGTCTTAGCGAAAGGCTTCTTGAGAGGAAAGCTGTAACTCTGTGAGATGGTTTCACAGAACACAAAGAAGTTCTCAGAAAGCTTCCTTCTCTTTATTATCGGAGGATATTTCGTTTGGCCCTATAGTCTTCAAAGGGATCCGAAATATCTGTTCTCAGATTCCATAGAAAGAAGGCTAGCAAAGAGATCCACGAAATACAGATGTAACTCTGTGAGATGAATTAACAGAACACTAAGCAGTTTCTCCGAAAGCTTCTTTCCACATTTCATGTGAAGATATTTCCTTTTTCACCATAGCCCTCTAAGGGCTTCAAAATATCACTTTGCTAATTCCACAAGAACTGTCTTAGCGAAAGGCTTCTTGAAGGGTAAGCTGTAACTCTGTAAGATGATTTCACAAAACACAAAGAAGTATCTCAGAAAGCTTCATTCCCTTTGTTATTGGAGGATATTTCCTTTGGCCCTATAGTCTTCAAAGTTATCCGAAATATTTCTTCTCTGATTCCACACAAATAAGGCTAGCAAAGAGATCCACGAAATACAGATGTAACTCTCTGAGATGAATTAAGAGAACACTAAGCAGTTTCTCAGAAAGCTTCTTTCCAGATTTCATCTGAGGATATTTCCTTTTTCACCATAGCCTTCTACGGTCTTCCAAATATCACTTTGCTAATTCCACAAGAACTTTCTTAGCGAAAGGCTTCCTGAGAGGAAAGCTGTAACTTTGTGAGAAGACTTTACAGAACACAAAGAAGTTTCTCAGAAAGCTTCTTTATCTTTGTTATCGGAGGATATTTCCTTTGGCCCTATAGTCTTCAAAGGGATCCGAAATATCTGTTCTCAGATTCCAAAGAAAGAAGCCTAGCAAAGAGATCCACGAAATACAGATGTAACTCTGTGAGATGAATTAACAGAACACTAAGCAGTTTCTCAGAATCTTCCCTTCAGATTTCATCTGAGGATATTTCCTTTTTCACCATAGCCCTCTAAGGGCTTCCAAATATCAATTTGCCAATTCCACAAGAACTGTCTTAGCGAAAGGCTTCTTTAGAGGAAAGCTGTAACTCTGTAAGAAGACTTTACAGAACACAAAGAAGCTTTCTGAGAAACTTCTTTGTGTTCTGT
>NW_020259851.1:0-4649 GCF_003255815.1 Theropithecus gelada
AAAACCCTTTAAAAAAGAAAAAAAAAGCAAGCTTTGGAATTGGGAAGTGTGATTCCTCTGACTTTGTAATTCTTTACAAGCTTTTAGCTATTTGGAGCCCTTTATAATTATTCCATATGGATGTAAGCATTGTCTTACTTATTTCTGCATAAAAGGCTGTTGGGATATTGACTGGAATTAGGTTGAATCTACAGATCACTTTGAGTAATCTTGACATGTTAACAATACTGAGTCTTCCTACCCATGACATGATGTCTTTCTGTTTAGCCCTTCTTTAATTTATTTTAGCCACATTGTGTTCTTTTTAGTGTATAAGCCATTCACCTCAAATTTATCCTATGCATTTTATTTTATTTTATTTTATTTTTTATTTTTATTTTTTGAGATGGAGTCTCACTCTGTCTCCCAGGCTGGAGTGAAGTGGCACGATCTTAGCTCACTGCAACCTCTGCCCTCCAGGTTCAGGTGATTCTCCTGCCTCACCCTCTCAAGTAGCTGGGACCACAAGCGCACGCCACCATCCCCGGCTAATTTTTGTATTTTTAGTGGAGATGGGGTTTCACTATGTTGGCCAGGCTGGTCTTGAACTCCTGACCTCAGGTGATCCGCCTGCTTTGGCCTCGCAAAGTGCTGGGATTACAGGGGTAAGCCACTGCTCCCGGCCTGTATTTTACTTTTTAGATGCTATTGCAAATGGAATTACTTTCTTAACTTTTTTGTTTATTTATTTCAATTGTATGGAAACATAATGGGTTTTTGTGCATATGTTAATCTTGCATCCTGCAACTTTGCTGAATTCATTTATTAGCTCTAGTAGCCTTTTCATGGATTCTTTTGGATTTGCTATATATTTGGGATATGTATTCTCATCTGCAAATAAATATAGTTTGACTACTTCCTCTCCAATTTTGATACTTTTCATTTTTTTAATTGTCGAATTGTTCTTGTTGAAACTTCTAGTAGAATATTGAATAGGAGTAGTAAAACAGGGCATTAAAAACCTTCCAACAAAGTTAAGTCCATGAAAAAATGGCTTCACTGGTGAATTCTACCAAACATTTCAAAAAGAATTAACAGCAATCCTTCTCACACTCTTCCAAAAGGGAAAGAGGAAAAAACAATTCCTAACTCATTCTGTGAGGCCAGTATTATCCAAATATTAAAGCCAAATAAAAACATCATAACAGGCTGGGCATGGTGGCTCACACCTGTAATCCCAGCACTTTGAGAGGCTGAGGTGGGAGGATTGCTTGAGCCCAGGAGTTTGACCAGTCTGGGCAACACAGTGAGACTGCATCTCTACAAAAAATAAAAAATTAGCTCAGTGTTATTATATTAGTTTTATATTAGTTTTCTTTTCTCAATAGTAACAACTTAAAATCACAGAGTACTAACAATCTTAGAGTAACAGTCTTAGAATCAGGTTTCAAACGTGTCTACAACCACTTCATGCAAAATTTTTATTTTATAATTTCATCTCATTTTAGAGTTGGAGGTACATGTGCAAGTTTGTTACATGGGTAACATGTTTGTTACATGATGTGGTGCTGAGGTTTAGAGCATGAATGATCCCATTACCCAGGTAGTGAGCATAGTATCCAGTTGGTAGATTTTTAGCCTTTGCCCCCAACCAAGTAACCCCCAGTGTCTATTATTCCCATCTTTATGTCCATGTGTACCCAATGTTTAGCTTCCATGTGTAAGAGAGGATATTTGGTATTTGATTTTCTGTTCCTGGATTAGTTCAGATCATGGCTCCAGCTGTATTCATGCTGCTGTACAAGACATGTGTATTGTCCATTTTCACACTGCTATGAAGAAATACCTGAGACTGGGTAATTTATAAAGAAAAGAGATTTAATTGATTTGCAGTTCCAAATTGCTAGGGAGGCCTCAGGAAACTTACAATTATGGCAAAGACACCTCTTCACAGGAGAGAGAATGAGTGCCAAGCTAAGAGGGAAGCACCTTATAAAACCATCAGATCTCATGAGAACTCAGTATCACAAGAACAGCATGGAAGGAAACTGCCCGCATGATTTAATTACTTCCCACTGGGTCCCTCCCATGACGTGGGGATTATGGGATTACAACTCTAGATGAGATTTGGGTGGGGACACAAAGTCAAACCGTATCATTCTTCCTATGGCCCCTCCCAAATCTCATGTCCTCACATTTCAAAACACAATCATGCCGTTTCCAACAGCACCCCAAAGTCTTAGCTCATTCCAGCATTAACCCAAAAGTGCAAGTCCAAAGTTTCATCTGAGACAAGGCAAGCCCCTTCCACCTATGAGCCTGTAAATTTAAAAGCAAGTTAGTTACATCCTAGATACAATGGAGGTACAGACATTGGGTACATACACCTGTTCCAAATAAGAGAAAGTGGCCAAAATAAAGGGGCTACAGGCCCCACGCAAGTCCAAAATCCAATAGGGCAGTCAAAACTTAAAATTCCAAAATAATCTCCTTTGACTCCACATCTCACATCCATGTCATGCTGATGCAAGAGGTGGGCTCCCACAGCCTTGGCAGCTCCACTCCCAGGGCTTTGCAGTTTACAGCCTCTCTCCTGGCTGCTTTCATGGGCTGATGTTGATTGCCTGTGGCTTGTCCAGGCACGTGGTGCAAGCTGACAATGTATCTACTATTCTGGGGTCTGGAGGATGGGGTCCCTCTTCTCACAGCTTCACTAGGCAGTGCCCCAGTGGGGACTCTGGTAGGGCTACAAGCCCCACACTTACCTTCTTCACTGCCCTAGCAGAGGTTCTCCATGAAGGCTCTGCCCCTGCAGCAGCTTCTGCCTGAACATCCAGGCATTTCCATACATCCTCTGAAATCTAGGTGGAGGTTCCCAAACCTCAATTCTTGTCTTCTTTGCACCCACAAGACCAACGCCACATGGAAGCTGTCAAGACTTTGGGGCTTGCACGCTCTGAAGCGATGGCCTGAGCTGACTTTGGCCCCTTTTAGCCATGGTTACAGCTGAAGCAGCTGGGACACAGAGCCCCATGTCCCGAGGCTGCATGGAGCAGGGGGGCCCTAGGTCCCTACAAAACCATTTTTCCTTCCTAGGCCTCCAGGCCTGTGATGGGAGGGTCTGCTGTGAAGGTTTCTGACATGCCCTGGAGACATTTTCCTCATCGTCTTGGTGATTAGCATTTGGATCGTCATTACTATGCAAATTTCTGCAGCTGGCTTGAATTTCTCCCCAGAAAATGGGGCTTTCTTTTCTATGGCTTTGTCAGGCTGCAAATTTTCCAAACTTTTATGCTGTGCTTTCTCTTGAATGCTTTGCACCTTAGAAATGTCTTCCACCAGACACTCTACATTATCTCTGTCAATTCAAAGTTCCACAGATCTCTAGGGCAAGGACCCACCAGTCACAGAGTCACCTTTCTCCCATTCCCAATAAGTTCCTCATCTCCATCTGAGACCACCTCAGCCTGGACTTCATTGTCCATATCACTATCCACACTTTTGTCAATGCCATATAACAAGTCTCTAGGAAGTTCCAAACTTTCCCATATCTTCCCATCTTCTGAACCCTCCAATTCTTTAGGAAGTTCCAAACTTTCCCACATTTTCTTGTCTTTTTCCGAGCCCTCCAAACTGTTCCAACTTCTGCCTGTTACCCAGTTCCAAAGTTGCTTCCACATTTTCAGGTATCTTTACTGCAGCACTGCACTCTCTGTGGTATCAATTTACTGTATGAGACCATTCTCATACTGCTATGAAGAAATACCTGAGATTGAGTAATTTGTAAAGAAAAGAGGTTTAATTGACTCATAGTTTCTCATGGCTGGTGTGGCCTCAGGAAACTTACAATGATGGCAGAAGGCACCTCTTCATGGGATGGCTGGAGAGAGAATGAGTGCCAAGTGAAGGGGAAAGCCCCTTATAAAACCATCAGATTTCATGAGAACTCACTCACTGTCGTGAGAACAGCATGGAGAAAAACTGCCCCTGTGTTTCAGTTACCTCCCGCCAGGTCCCTCCTGTGACACATGGGGATTATGGGATTACAGTTCAAGATGAAATTTGGGTGGGGACACAAAACCAAACCATATCAACATGATTTTTTTCTTTTTTTCTGGCTGCATAGTATTCCAGAGTATATTTATATCACATTTTCTTTATCCAGTTCACCATTGTTGAGCACCTAGATTGATTCCATGTGTTCACTATTGTGAATACTGCTGCAATAAACACACAAGTACAGGCTTCTTTTTGGTAGAATAATTTATTTCCTTACAGTGTAGACCCAGTTATGGGATTGCTGGGTCAGATGGTAGTTCTGTTTTATGTTCTTCCTGTGAAAAAATTATCAACATTACTAATCATCAGAGAAATGTGAATTAAAACCCCAATGAGGTATCATCTTATCCCTGTCAGAATGGCTACTATTAAAAGAGAAAAAATAACAGGTGCTAGTGAGAATGCAGAGAAAAGAGAATTCTTATATACTTTTGATGGGAATGTAAATTAGTACAACTTCTATGAAAAACAGTATGGCGATTTCTCAAAGAAATGAAAATAAAACTACCATTTACTATAGCAATCCTACTACTATTAATCCACCTCTTAATTTAAAAAACTCAATAAGATTTTTGATTTGTACAGGTATTTTTTACAGGTATTTTTAAGAC
>NW_020259852.1:0-4648 GCF_003255815.1 Theropithecus gelada
TCTGGGAAATCTAGGCTACCGAGCCTCGGCAAAGAAAGCTCAAATCTCTAAGCCAGAAGTAACATATCTGGAGTACCTGCTAAAAGGAGGGCAGCGCTGGTTAACAGGCGCTCGGAAGCAGACTGTTCTGCAGATCCCCAGGCCACAATCCACCCGACAAGTGAGGGAATTCCTGGGGTCGGCGGGATTTTGTAGACTATGGATACCTGGGTTCGCAGAACTGGCTAAACCCTTGTATCAGGCAACACGGGGGCAGCAACCATTTAATTGGACAGACGAAGCCGAGTCGGCTTTCCAACAGATCAAAACCGCCCTACTCTCTGCGCCTGCACTGGGACTACCTGATGTCACCAAGCCCTTCCACTTATACGTGGATAAGAGTAAGGGTGTCACCAAGGCAGTAATAACTCAGAATTTAGGCCCCTGGTGGAGGCCAGTTGCCTACCTGTCAAAGAAGTTAGACCCAGTGGCTGCCGGGTGGCCCCCTTGTCTCCGAATGATTGCGGCCATGTCTCTGATGGTACCAGATGCTGACAAACTTGTCATGGGTCAAGAATTGCGGGTCGTTACCCCACATGCCATCGAAGGTGCACTCAAACAGCCACCTAATCGATGGATAAGTAACGCCCGGCTCACCCACTACCAAGGACTACTACTAAATCCTATCAGGATAACCTTCCTGCCCCCAACGACCTTGAACCCTGCCTCGCTGCTGCCCAACCCGGACCTGGACACGCCGCTCCATGATTGCACTGAGATACTAGCTCAGGTGCACGGAGTTGGAGAGCACCTGCAGGACCGCCCACTCCTTGACGCTAACCTCGTCTGGTTCACTGATGAGAGCAGCTTCATGCATCAAGGCCAGAGGTACACTGGAGTGGCAGTGACTTCAGAGGCTGAGGTAATCTGGGCGGGACCCCTGCCCCCGGGGACATTGGCCCAGAAGGCCGAACTGATAGCGCTCACCCAAGCTCTTACCTTAGGGGCAGGGAAGAAGCTGACAGTATATACAGACAGCCGATATGCTTTTGCTACGGCGCACATACTCGGGGCCATCTACAGGGAGCAAGGGTTACTAACGGCTGAAGGAAAAGAGATAAAAAACAAGCAAGAGATCCTAGCCCTGTTAACAGCGCTATGGAAGCCAGAAAAGTTAGCCATTGTGCATTGCCCAGGGCATCAGAAATCAACCACTCCAACTGCTCAAGGCAACTTTCTGGCAGACCAAACTGCAAGAAATGTGGTAAAGGCTCCCAGCCAACTCCTTGCACTCCAGATCCCTGACCCGGGCCCCTGGGACTTGCCACATTTCCCTGATTATTCAGAACAAGATCTCCAGTGGATTGACAAGCTTCCCCTGAAACAGATCCAGAATAGGTGGTAGACTGATACTAATGACCAAACCATCCTACCAGAAAAATTAGGACAACAAGTGTTAGAACACATCCACCAAACCACCCACCTGGGTGCTCGGCGGATGATAGACCTGATCAGATGCTCTAAGCTCAAATTCAGACATACAGCCGAGATGGCCAGCAGCATCATGGCAAGTTGCAAAGTCTGCCAGCTTAACAACGCCTACCCCCAGTACCAGGCAGCAGCGGGAACAAGGCTTAGAGGAACCAGGCCCGGTATCTACTGGGAAGTAGATTTTACTGAAATAAAGCCAGGAAAGTACGGGTATCGGTACTTACTTGTCTTTGTAGATACTTTTTCAGTGTGGACTGAAGCATTTCCAACCAAAAGAGAAACTGCTCAGGTTGTAGCAAAGAAAATTCTGGAAGATATCCTCCCCAGGTATGGCTTCCCCGTCCAGATAGGGTCAGATAATAGGCCGGCCTTCGTCGCTAAAGTAAGTCAGGATTTGGCTTCCATCCTTGGGGCAAATTGGAAACTACATTGGGCTTACAGGCCCCAGAGTTCAGGACAGGTAAAAAGGATGAATTGGACCTTAAAAGAGACCTTAACTAAATTGACTATGGAGACTGGCGCTAATTGGGTGGTCCTTCTCCCCTATGCTCTGTTCCAGGCCCGTAATACCCCTTACAGACTGGGCCTTACCCCTTACGAAATCATGTATGGCAGACCCCCACCCCTGGTTCCCAGTCTAAAAGATGATCTGCTCAAATCTGAAACAGAAAATGTCTCTGAACTCTTATTTTCCCTACAAGCCTTGCAGAAAATTCATCAAGAAATCTGGCCCAAGCTGAAGGAACTATATGAGACCGGTCCCCCACCGACACCCCATCCATAACAGCCGGGAGACTAGGTCCTGGTTAAGCGACACCGACAAGAGACCCTAGAACCCAGGTGAAAGGGACCACTCCAGGTACTCCTGACCACACCCACCGCCCTGAAGGTAAAAGGCATCACGTCGTGGATCCACTACACCCACGTCAAGCCAGTGGACCCAACCTCTGACCTTCTAGGACCAATCACGGCAGCGGCTGAAGCACCGGCCATGTGGACTGTGGACAGAGCTAAGAACAACCCCTTAAAACTCACCCTGGGCCGGCAATATAGCTCACTGCAAACATGCAGTTAGGTAGTCTAGCCCTAACGTTAGCCGCCCTAGTGGCCGCTGGGGAAAACACCAAACCAGCACCTAAACCCCAGTCAGGAGAAGTTTCCCTACTGCTTCTCAGGAACCAATTCCAGCCTCTGCAGCATCACTGCAGTGCCCCCTAATATCACCCTAAGGGCTCCACCGGGCATATTCTTCTGGTGTAATGGGACATTATCTAAGGACGTATCTAGTCCCTCTGTTACCAACCTACTGTGTCTTCCTGTCACATTAGTTCCCCGGTTGACTCTACTAACTGCTGGCGAGTTCCTAGGGTACACCGGTAACTGGACTAGTACTGCTATTCACCCAGTCCCTAGACCGAGACCTGCATGAGCCATATTTCTCCCCTTCATTGCAGGAATCTCCCTCACCACATCCTTTATTGCGGCCAGGATGGTGGGGGGAGTCCTAAGTCACACCCTCATAGAAAGCAGCAAGTTGTACCAACAATTTGCCGTTGCTATGGAGGAGTCAGCTGAGTCCCTTGCATCCCTTCAGTGGCAGCTCACGTCCCTAGCTCAAGTAACCTTGCAGAACCGGAGGGCCCTAGACCTACTCTCTGTTGAAAAAGGTGGTACATGTATGTTTCTAAAAGAAGACTGTTGTTTCTACATAAATGAATCAGGGCTTGTAGAAGACCGGGTCCAACAGTTACGCAAGTTAAGCACTGAAGTAAAAACACGGCAGTTTGCTTCAGCTGCAGACCAATGGTGGAATTCCTCTATGTTTTCTCTGTTAGCCCCCTTCCTTGGACCCCTGCTAAGTCTACTATTTCTCCTAACCGTAGGACCTTGTGTTGTTAACAGAATTTTGCAGTTTGTCAGAGAAAGGTTTGACACTGTTCAGCTCATGGTCCTCAGAGCCCAATACCAACCTGTAGACGCTGAAACAGAGTCAGACTTACAAGACCCAAGATTGGCTCTAGAGTTACCTGAAAAGAAGGGGGGAATGAAAGGAACGAGGCACATCCCCCATATATCTCCCAACTTCCTGAGCCCAGCACAAACACATTCCTCCATATTTCTTTCAAACTTCAGAGAAACATCACCTGGGAAATCTCCGATAAGGAATGCTAAATGTAGAATGTTAACCAATTGTAATGCTGTAACCGAGAGAATTACCTTGTTCCCTATAACTTTACATATCCTGTTTACATCAGGCTATAAAAAGCAAGCACTCGCATTGTTCGAGGCCCTCCTGTATGCTGTGGAATGGAGGGACCAAGTTCGTGAAATTAGGCCTCATAAAACTTAGAAACTAGGCCCCATATAGAAAAAATTAACACCNTAAAACAAGACACCCTGCTCAGGCCATAGCTAGACCCAATTATCTTGCGCCTTAAGCTTTGTTTGAATTTCGCGCCATAAGCTGTGTTTGAATTTGTGTTTGCCTATATAAACAGCCTGTAACAAGCATTCGGGGTCCCAAGGCCAACTTAGAGCTTGGGACCCTAGCGCGCTAGTAATAAATAACTCTCTGCTGTGAATCTCGTGTCGGTGATCCTTCGCGGCGACCCCTGCCCAGGAAGGAATCGACAATTCGGTTCCAACATTCGAACTTGTAGTAAAGATCCTTGCCACTTGGCTTTGACTCTGGACTCTGGTGGTCTTCTTTGGGGAACAAATGGTCTGGGCATAACACTTTCTATGACCAAAATGAAATGAGAGTATGAAACAATAATAGAAAAAAACTGAAAAAATTATTAATATTCAGATATTAACACACTTATGAACATGCTCCTGTTCAAAGGTTGAGATAAATATTTTGAAGATATCCATACTGTTCAATGTAACCTACAGATTTAATGAAATGTTCTTTAAAAGTTCACACTACATTTTGAAG
This sequence comes from Theropithecus gelada, assembly GCF_003255815.1. Classification (NCBI taxonomy): domain Eukaryota; kingdom Metazoa; phylum Chordata; class Mammalia; order Primates; family Cercopithecidae; genus Theropithecus; species Theropithecus gelada. The sequence goes on from NW_020259852.1 coordinate 4,409, forward strand.
AAATAGAAACAGCAACTCCAAAAGTATACGGAATCCAATGAGACAATAAAATACCCAACAATCTTCAAAGAAAGAAACAATGTTAAAGGCATTACAGTTCCTGATTTAAAAACTTATTACATATCTGCAAAATTAAAATAATTTGGTGTGAGTATAAAAGTAAAAACATAGACTAATAAAAAACAATGCAACACATATATAAACTTTAACATACGTGGTCATATGAAGAGTTATTTGCAT
>NW_020259853.1:0-4646 GCF_003255815.1 Theropithecus gelada
AGTTCTTGTGGAATTGGCAAAGTGATTTTTGGAAGCCCATAGAGTGCTATGTTGAAAAACGAAATATACTCAGATGAATCTGAAAAGAAGGTTTCTGAGAAACTGCTTATGGTTCTGTTAATTCATCTCACAGAATTACATCTGCGGTTCGTGGATCACTTTGCTAGCCTTATTTCTGTGGAATGTGAGAACAGATATTTCGGATCCCTTTGAAGACTATAGGGCCAAAGGAAATATCCTCCGATAACAAAGAGAAAGAAGCTTTCTGAGAAACCTCTTTGTGTTCAGTGAAATCATCTCACAGAGTTACAGCTTTCCCCTCAAGAAGCCTTTCGCTAAGACAGTTCTTGTGGAATTGGCAAGCTGATATTCGGAAGCCCATAGGTGGCTATGGTGAAAAAGGAAATATCCTCAGGTGAAATCTGCAAAGAAGCTTTCTGAGAATCTGCTTAGTGTTCTGTTAATTCATCTCACAGTGTTACATCTGTGTTTCGTGGATCTCTTTGCTAGCCTTATTTCTGTGTAATCTGGGAACAGATTTTTCGGATCCCTTTGAAGACTATAGGGCCAAAGGAAATATCCTCCGATAACAAAGAGAAAGAAGCTTTCTGAGAAACTCCTTTGTGTTCTTTGAAATCATCTCACAGAGTTAGAACTTTCCCCTCAAGAAGCCTTTCGTTAAGACAGTTCTTGTGGCATTGGCAAAGTGATATTTGGAAGCCATTAGAGGGCTATTGTGGAAAAGGAAATATCCTCAGATGAAATCTGGAAAGAAGCTTTCAGAGAAACTGCTATGTGATGTGTGACTTCCTCTCACAGAGTTACATCTGTATTTCGTGGATCTCTTTGCTAGCCCTATTTCTGTGGAATCTGAGAGCAGATATTTCCGATCCCTTTGAAGACTATAGGGCCAAAGGAAATATTCTCCGATAACAAAGAGAAAGAAGCTTTCTGAGACACTTCTTTGTGTTCTGTGAAATCATCTCACAGAGTTACAGCTCTCCCCTCAAGAAGCCTTTCGCTAAGACAGTTTTTGTGGAATTGGCAAGGTGATATTTGGAAGCCCCTGGAGGGCTACGGTGAAAATGGAAATATCCTTGGATGAAATCCGGAAAGAAGCTTTCTGAGAAACTGCTCTGTGATGTGTGACTTCCTCTCACACAGTTACATCTGTATTTCGTGGATCTCTTTACTAGCCTTATTTCTGTGGAATCTGAGAACAGATATTTTGGGATCACTTGGAAGACTATTGGGCCAAAGGAAATATCCTCCGATAACAAAGAGAAAGAAGCTTTGTGAGAAACTACTTTGTGTTCTGTGAAATCATCTCACAGAGTTACAGCTTTCCCCTCAAGAAGCCTTTCGCTAAGACTGTTCTTGTGAAATGGGAAAAGTGATATTTGGAAGGCCATGGAGGGCTATGGTGAAAAAGGAAATATCATGAGATGAAATCTGGAAAGAAGCCTTGTGAGAAACTGCTTAGTATTCTGTTAATTTATCTGACGGAATTTCATCTGTATTTCATGGATCTCTTTAGTAGCCTTATTTATGTGGAATCTGAGAACAGATATTTCGGATCCCTTTGAAGATTATAGGGCCAAAGGAAATATCCTCCGATAACAAAGAGAAAGAAGCTTTCTGAGAATCTTCTTTGTGTTCTGTGAAATCATCTCACAGAGTTACAGCTTTCCCCTCAAGAAAACTTTCGCTAAGACAGTTCTTGTGGAATTGGTAATGTGATATTTGGAAGCCCGTAGCGGGCTACGGTGAAAAAGGAAATTTCCACAGATGAAATCTGGAAAGAAGCTTTCTGAGAAACTGCTTAGTGTTCTGTTAATTCATCTCACAGAGTTACATCTGTATTTCGTGGATCTCTTTGCTAGCCTTATTTCTGTGGAGTCTGAGAAGGGATATTTCAGATCCCTTTGAAGACTATAGGGCCAAAGGAAATATCCTCCTCTTACAAAGAGAAAGAAGCTTTCTGAGAAACTTCTTTGTGTTCTGTGAAACCATCTCAAAGAGTTACAGCTTTCCCTTCAAGAAGCCTTTCGCTAAGACAGTTCTTGTGGAATTGGCAAAGTTATATTTGGAAGCCCATGGAGGGCTANAAGCCCATGGAGGGCTATGGTGAAAAAGGAATTATCCTCAGATGAAATCCGGAAAGAAGCCATGTAGGGCTATGGTGAAAAAGGAAATATCATCAGATGAAATCTGGAAAGAAGATTTCTGAGAACCTGCTTAGTATTCTGTTAATTTATCTCACAGAGTTTCATCTGTATTTCATGGATCTCTTTGCTAGCCTTATTTCTGTGGAATCTGAGAACAGATATTTCGGATCCCTTTGAAGACTATAGAGCGAAAGGAAATAACCTCCGATAACAAAGAGAAAGAAGCTTTCTGAGAAACTTCTTTGTGTTCTGTGAAATCATCTCACAGAGTTACAGCTTTCCCCTCAAGAAGACTTTCGCTAAGACAGTTCTTGTGGAATTGGCCAAGGGCTATTTGGAAACACAGAGAAGATTATGGTGAAAAAGGAAATATCCTCAGATGAAATCTGGAAAGAAGCTTTCTGAGAAACTGCTGAGTGTTCTGTTAATTCATCTCACAGAGTTACATCTGTGTTTCGTGATTCTCTTTGCTAGCTTTATTTCTGTGGTATCTGAGAACAGATATTTCGCATCCCTTTGAAGACTATAGGGCCAAAGGTAATTTCCTCCGATAACAAAGAGAAAGAAGCATTCTGAGAAACGTCTTTGTGTTCTGTGAAATCATCTCACAGAGTTACAGCTTTCCCCTCAAGAAGTCTTTCGCTAAGACAGTTCTTGTGGAATTGGCAAAGTGATATTTGGAAGCCCATAAAGTGCTATGGTGAAAAAGGAAATATCCTCAGATGAAATCTGGAAAGAAGCTTTCTGAGAAACTGCTCTGTGATGTGTGACTTCCACTTACAGAGTTACATCTGTATTTCGTGGATCTCTTTGCTAGCCTTATTTCTGTGGAATCTGAGAACAGATATTTCGGTTCGCTTTGAGATGTAGGGCCAAAGGTAATATCCTCTGCTAACAAAGAGAAAGAATATTTCTGAGAATCTTCTCTGTGTTCTGTGAAATCATCTCACAGAATTACAGCTTTCCCCTCAAGAAGTCTTTCGCTAAGACAGTGCTTGTGGAATTCGCAAAGTGATATTTGGAAGCCCATAGAGGGCTACGGTGATAAAGGAAATATCCTCAGATGAAATCTGGAAAGAAGCTTTCTGAGAAGCTGCTTAGTGTTCTGTTAATTCATCTCAAAGAGTTACATCTGTGTTTCGTGATTCTCTTTGCTAGCTTTATTTCTGTGGAATCTGAGAACAGATATTTCGCATCCCTTTGAAGAGTATAGGGCCAAAGGAAATAACCTCCAATATCAAAGAGAAAGAAGCTTTCTGAGAAACTTCTTTGTTTTCTGTGAAATCATCTCACAGAGTTACAGCTTTCCCCTCAAGAAGTCTTTCACTAAGACAGTTCTTCTGGAATTGGCAAAGTGATATTTAGAAGACCATAGAGGGCTATGGTGAAAAAGGAAATGTGCTCAGATGAAATCTGGAAAGAAGCTTTCTTAGAAACTGTTCTGTGATGTGTGACTTCCACTCACAGAGTTACATCTGTATTTCGTGGATCTCTTTGCTAGCCTTATTTCTGTGGAATCTGAGAAGAGATATTTCGGATCCCTTTGAACACTATAGGGCCAAAGGAAATATCCTCCGATAACAAAAAGAAAGAAGCTTTATGAGAAACTTCTTTGTGTTCTGTGAAATCATCTAACAGAGTTACAGCTTTCCCCTCAAGAAGCCTTTCGCTAAGACAGTTCTTGTTGAATTGGCAAAGTGATATTTGGAAGCCCCTGCAGGGCTATTTTGAAAATGGAAATATCCTCAGATGAAATCCGGAAAGAAGCTTTGTGAGTAACTACTCTGTGATGTGTGACTTCCTCTCACACAGTTACATCTGTACTTAGTGGATCTCTTTGCTAGCCTTATTTCTGTGGAATCTGGGAACAGATATTTCGGATCCCATTGAAGACTATAGGGCCAAAGGAAATATCCTCCGATAACAAAGAGAAAGAAGCTTTCTGAGAAACTTCTTTGTGTTCTGTGAAATCATCTCACAGAGTTACAGCTTTCCCCTCAAGAAGCCTTTCGCTAAGACAGTTCTTGTGGATATGGAAAAGTAATATTTGGAAGCCCTTAGAGATCTACGGTGAAAAAAGATATATCCTCAGATGAAATCTGGAAAGAAGCTTTCTGGGAAACTTCTTAGTGTTCTGTTAATTCATCTCACAGAGTTACATCTGTATTTCGTGGATCTCTTTGCTGGCCTTATTTCTCTAGAATCTGAGAACAGATATTTCGAATCGCTTTGAAGACTATAGGGCCAAAGGAAATATCCTCCTATAACAAAGAGAAAGAAGCTTTGTGAGAAACTTCTTTCTGTTCTGTGGAATCATCCCTCAGAGTTACAGCTTTCAACTCTAGAAACCTTTCTCTAAGACAGTTCTTGTGGAATTGGCAAAGTGATATTTGGAAGCCCATAGAGGGCTATGGTGAAAAAGGAAATATCATCAGATGAAATCCGGAAAGAAGCTTTCTGAGAAACTGCTTAGTGTTC
>NW_020259854.1:0-9800 GCF_003255815.1 Theropithecus gelada
GAGTTACAGCTTTCCCCTCCAGAAGCCGTTCTCTGAGTCTGTACTTGTGGAATATACAAAGGGATATTTGGAAGCCCATAGAGGCCTATGGTGAAAAAGAAAATATACTCAGATGAAAACTGGCAAGAAGCTTTCTGAGCAACTGCTTTGTGGTGTGTTCCTTCCACTCACTGAGTTACAGCTGTATTTCGTGGAGCTGTTTGCTAGCCTTTTTTGTGTGGAATTTGAGAACTGATATTTCGGATTCCTTGGAAGACTATAGGGCCAAAGGAAATATCCTCCGATCAAAATGAGAAAGAAGATTTCTGAGAAACTTCTTTGTGATCTGTGAATTCATCTCACAGAGCTACAGCTTTCCCCTCTAGAAGCCTTTCGCTAAGACTGTTCTTGTGGAATTTGCAAAGTGATATTTGGAAGCCCATGGAGAGCTAGGGTGAAAAGGGAAATATCCTCAGATAAAAACTGTAAAGAAGCTTTCTGAGAAACTGTTCTGTGTTCTGTGAATTCATCTCACAGAGTTACAGCTTTCCCCTACAGAAGCCGTTCTCTAAGACTGTACTTGTGGAATTTGCAAAGGGATATTTGTAAGCCCATAGAGGCCTATGGTGAAAAAGAAAATATCCTCAGGTAAAAACTGGAAAGAAGCTTTCTGAGAAACTGCTTTGTGTTCTGGGAATTCATCTCACAGAGTTACAGCTTTCCCCTCAAGAACTCGTTCGCTAAGATTGCCCTTGTGGAATTTGCAAAGTGATATTTGGAGGAGGTTATAGGGCTATGGTGAAAAAGAAAATACCTCAGAAAAAACTGGAAAGAAGCTTTCTGAGAAACTGCTTTGTGACGTGTGCCTTCCCCTCACTGAATTACAGCTGTATTTCGTGGAGCTGTGTGCTAGTCTTTTTTCTGTGGAGTCTGACAACTGGTATTTCGGATCCCTTGGAAGACTATAGTGCCAAAGGAACTATCCTCTGATAGAAATGCGGAAGAAGCTTTTTGAGAAACCGCTTCGTGTTCTGTGAGTTAATGTCACAGAGTTACAAGTTTCCCCTCAAAGAAGCTGTTCCCTAAGTTTGTTCTTCTGGAATTTGCAGAGTGATATTTGGAAGCCCCTAGACGACTATGGTGAAAAAGAAAATATCCTGAGATAAAAACTGGAAGGGAGCTTTCTGGGAATCTGCTTGGTGTTCTGTGAACTCATGTCACAGAGTTACAGCTGTATTTCTTGGAGCTGTTTGCTAGCCTTATTTCTGAGGAATTTGAGAACTGATATATCGTATCCCTTGCACGACTATGGGGCCAAAGGAAATATCCTCCGACAGAAATGAGACAGAAGCTTTCTGAGAAACTTCTTTGTGATCTGTGAATGCATCACACAGAGTTACAGATTTCCCCTCAAGAAGCCGTTCACTAAGACTGTTTTTGTGGAATTTTTCAAGTGATATTTGGAAGCCCAAGGAGGGCTATGGTGAAGAAGAAAATATTCTCAGATAAAAACTGGGAGAAGCTTTCTGAGAAACTGCTTTGTGTTCTGTTAATTCATCTCACAGAGTTACAGGTTTCATCTTATGAAGGCGTTCGCTAAGACTGTTCTTCTGGAATTCGCAAAGTGACATTTGGAAGCCCATAGAGGCTACGGTGAAAAAGAAAATATCCTCAGATAAAAACTGGAAAGAAGCTTTCTGAGAGACTGCTTTGTGTTCTGTGAATTCATCTCACAGACTTACAGATTTCTCCTCAAGAAGCCATGCGCTAAGACTGTTCTTGTGGAATTTGCAAAGTGATATGTGGAGGCCCTAAGAGGACTACGGTGAAAAATAAAATGTACTCAGAGAAAAATTGGAAAGAAGCTTTCTGAGAAACTGCTTTGTGATGTGTGACTTCCACTCACTGAGTTACAGCTGTATTTCGTTCTGCAGTTTACTAGCCTTATTTCTATGGAATCTGCGAACTGATATTTCGAATCCCTTGGAAGGCTATACGGCCAAAGGATATATTGTACGATAGAAATGAGAAAGAAACTTTCTGAGAAACTTCTTTGTGATCTGTGAATTCATCTCACAGAGTTACAGCTTTCCCCTCAAGAAGCCTTTCACTAAGACTATTCTTCTGGAAATTGCAAAGTGATATTTGGAAGCCCATGGAGGACTATGGTGAAAAGGGAAATATCCTCAGATAAAAATTGGAAAGAAGCTTTCTGAGAAACTACTCTGTGTTCTGTGAATTCATCTCACAGAGTTACAGCTTTCCCCTCCAGAAGCCGTTCGCTAAGATTGTTCTTCTGGAATATGCAAGGTGATATTTGGAAGCCCATAGACGACTATGGTAAAAAAGGAAATATCCTCCGATGAAATCTGGAACGAAGCTTTCTAAGAAACTGCTTTGTGTTCTGTTAATTCATCTCACAGAGTTACATGTTTCATCTCATGAAACCGTTCGCTAAGACTGTTCTGGAATTCGCAAAGTGATATTTGGAAGCCCATAGAGGCTACGGTGAAAAAGAAAATATCCTCATATAAAAACTGGAAAGAAGCTTTCTGAGAGACTGCTTTTTGTTCTGTGAATTCATCTCACAGAGTTACAGATTTCTCCTCAGGAAGTCGTTCGCTAAGACTATTCTTGTGGAATTGCAAAGTGATATTTGTAGGCCCTTAGAGGGCTATGGTGAAAAAGAAAATGTACTCAGATAAAAACTGGAAAGAAGTTTCTGAGAAACTGCTTTATGATGTGTGAGGTCCACTCACTGAGTTACAGCTGTATTTCGTTCTGCTGTTTGCTAGCCTTATTTCTGTGGAACCTGCAAACTGATGTTTCGAATCCCTAGTAAGACTATAGGGCCAAAGGATATATTGTCCGATAGAAATGAGAAAGAAACTTTCTGAGATACTTCTTTGTGATCTGTGAATTCATCTCACAGAGTTACAGCTTTCCCCTCAAGAAGCCTTTCGCTAAGACTATTCTTCTGGAATTTTCAAAGTGATATTTGGAAGCCTATGGTGGGCTAAGAGGAAGAAGAAAATATCCTCAGATAAAAACTGGAAAGAAGCTTTCTGAGAAACTGCTTGGTGTTCTATGAATTCATCTCACAGTGTTACAGCTTTCCCCTCAAGAAGCCGTTCGCTAAAACTGTTCTTGTGGAATTTGCAAAGTGAGATTTGGAAGCCCATCGGGGCCTATGGTGAAAGAGAAAATATCCACAGATAAAAACTGCAAAGAAGCTCCCTGAGAAACTGCTTTGTGATGTGTGACTTACATTCACTGAATTACATCTGTTTTTCGTGGAGCTGTTTGCTAGCCTTCTTTCTGTGCAATTTAAGAACTGATATATCGGTTCCCTTGGAAGACAATAGGGCCAAAGGAAATATCCTCTAATAAAAATGAGAAAGAAGCATTCTGAGAAACTTCTTTATGTTCTGTGAATTCATCTCACAGTGTTACAGGATTCCCCTCAAGAAGCCATTCGCGAAGACGATTCTTGTGGCATTTGCAAAGTGATATTTGGAAGCCCATAGAGGGCTATGGTGAAAAAGTAAATATCCTCAGATAAAAACTGGAAAGAAGCTTTCTGAAAAACAGCTTTGTGATGTGTGACTTCCACTCACTGAGTTACAGCTGTATTTCTTGGAGCCATTTGCTAGCCTTCTTTCTGTGGAATCTGAGAACTGATATTTCTGATCCCTTGGAAGAATATTGGGCCAAAGGAAATATCCCCCGATAGAAATGAGAAAGTAGCTTTTTGAGAAACTGCTTCGTGTTTTGTGAATTTATCTCATAGAGTTACAGGTTTCCCCTCAAAGCAGCTGTTAGCTAAGATTGTTCCTGTGGGATTTGCAAAGTGATATTTGGAAGGCCATAGACGACTATGGTGAAAAAGAAAATATCCTCAGATAGAAACTGGAAGGAAGCTTTCTGAGAAACTGCTTTGTGATGTGTAACTTCCACTTACTGAATTACGGCTGTATTTCGTGGAGCTGTTTATTAGCCTTCTTTCTGTGCAATCTGAGGACTGATATTTCGGATGCTTTGGAAGGCTGTAGATCCAAAGGTAATATCCTCAGATAGAAATGAGAAAGGAGCTTTCTGAGAAACTTATTTGTGATCTGTGAATTCGTCTCACAGAGTTACAGCTTTCCCGTCTAGAAGCCTTTCTCTAAGACTGTTCTTGTGGAATATACAAAGTGATATTTGGAAGCCCATGTAGGGTTATGGGGAAAAATAAAATATCCTCGGATAAAAACTGGAAAGAAGCTTTCTGCGAAACTGCTTTGTGTTCTGGGAATTCATCTCACAGAGTTACAGCTTTCTCCTCAAGAAGCCGTTCACTAAGACTGCTCTTGTGGTACTTGCAAAGTGATATGAGAAAGAATGTATAGGGCTAAGGTGAAAAAGAAAATTACCTCAGAAAAAATCTGGAAAGAAGTTTTCTGAGAAAATGCTTTGTGATGTGTGCCTTCCACTAATTGAGTTACAGCTGTATTTCGTGGAGCTGTTTGCTAGCCTTATTTCTGTGGAGTTTGAGAACTGGTATTTTGGATCCCTTGGAAGAGTATAGTGCCAAAGGAAATATCCTCCGATAGAAATGAGAAAGAAGATTTTTGAGAAACTACTTTGTGTTCTGTGAATTTATCTTACAGACTTACAAGTTTCCCCTCAAAGAAGCTGTTCGCTAAGATTATTCTTCAGGAATTTGCAAAGTGATATTTGCAAGCCCATGGACGACTATGGTGAAAAAGAAAATATCCTCAGATAAAAACTGGAAAGAAGCTTTCTGGGAATCTGCTCTGTGTTCTGTGAACTCATGTCACAGAATTACAGCTGTATTTCTTGGAGCTGTTTGCTAGCCTTATTTCGGAGGAATCTGAGAAATGATATTTCGGATCCCATGGAAGATTATAGGGCCAAAGGAAATATCCTCCGACAGAAATGAGAAAGAAGCTTTCTGAGAAACTTCTTTGTGATCTGTGAATTCATCTCACAGAGTTACAGCTTTCCCCTCAAGAAGCCGTTCGCTAAGGCTGTTCCTGTGGAATTTGCAAAGTGATATTTGGAAGCCCATAAGAGGGCTATGGTGAAAAAGAAAATATCCTAAGATAAAAATTGGAAAGAAGCTTTCTGAGAAACTGCTTTCTGATGTGTGACTTCCACTCACTGAGTTACAGCTGTATTTCGTGGAGCTGTTTGCTAGCGTTATTTCTGTGGAATCTGAGAACTGATATTTCGGATCCCTTGAAAGACTATAGGGCCAAAGAAAATATCCTCTGAAAGAAATGAAAAGAAGCTTTCTGAGAAACTGCTCTCTGATCTGTGAATTCATCCCACAGAGTTACAGCTTTCTTCTAAAGAAGAGTATAGCTAAGTCTATTCTTGTGGAATTTTCAAAGTGATATTTGGAAGCCCATGAAGGGCTATGGGGAAAAAGTAAATATCCTCAGATAAAAATTGGAAGGAAGCTTTCTAAAGGAAATACCCTATGATAGAAATGAGAAAGAATCTTTCTGAGAAACTTCTTTGTGATCTGTGAATTCATCTCACAGAGTTACAGCTTTCCCCTCTGGAAGTCTTTCGCTAAGACTGTTTTTGTGGAATTTGCAAAGTGATATTTGGAATCCCATGGAGGATGATGGGGAAAAAGAAAATATCATCAGATAAAAACTGGAAACAAGCTTTCGGAGAAACTGCTTTGTGATGTGTGACTTCCACTCACTGAGTTACAGCTGTATTTCGTGGAGCTGTTTCCCAGCCTAATTTCTGTGGAATCTGAGAAATGATGTTTCGGATCCCTTCGAAGACTACAGGGTCAAAGGTAATATCCTCCGATAGAAATGGTAAACAAGCTCTGAGAAACTGCTTTGTGTTCTCTGAATTCATCACACAGAGTTACAGCATACCCCTCAACAAGCCGTTCGCTAAGACTGTTCTTCTGGAATTTGCAAAGTGATATTTGGAAGCCCATAGAGGGATATGGTGAAAAGGAAAATATCCTCAGATAAAAACTGGAAAAAAGCTTTCTGAGAAACTGCTTTGTGATGTGTGACTTCCACTCACTGAGTTACAGCTGTATTTCCTCGTGCTATTTGCTAGCCGTTTTCTGTGGAATCTGAGAACTGATATTTCAGATCCCTTGAAAGACTATAGGGCCAAAGGAAATATCCTCTGAAAGGAATTAGAAAGAAGCTTTCTGAGAAACTTCTTTGTGATCGGTGAATTCATCCCACAGAGTTACAGCTTTCCTCTCAAGAAGAGTATCGCTAAGACTTTTCTTGTGGAATTTTCAAAGTGATATTTGGAAGCCCATGAAGGGCTATAGGGAAAAAGTAAATATCCTCAGATAAAAACTGGAAGGAAGCTTTCTGAGAAACTTCTTTGTGATCTGTGAATTCATCTCACAGAGGTACAGCTTCCCCCTCAAGAAGCCTTTCGCTAAGACTGTTCTTGTGGAATTTGGAAAGTGATATTTGGAAGGTCATAGAGGGCTATGGGGAAAAAGAAAATATCCTCAGATAAAAACGGGAAAGAAGCTTTCTGAGAAACTGCTTTGTGTTCTGTGAATTCATGGCACAGAGTTACAGCTTTCCCCTCAAGAAGCCTTTCGCTAAGACTGTTCTTGTGGAATTTGCATAGTGATATTTGGAAGGCCGTGGAGGGCTATGGTGAAAAACAAAATATTCTCAGATAAAAACTGGAAAGAAGGTTTCTGAGAAAATTCTTTGTGATGTTTGATTTCCAGTCACTGATTTACAGCTGTATTTCGTGGTGCTGTTCGCTAACCTTCTTTCTGTGGAATCTGATAACTGATATTTCAGATCCCTTGGAAGACTTTAGGGCCAAAGGAAAAAACCTCAGATAAAAATGAGAAGGAATGTTTCTGAGAAACTTCGTTGTGATCTGTGAATTCAACTCTCAGACTTACTGCTTTCCCCTCAAGATGCCTTTCGCTAAGGCTGTTCCTGTGGTATTTGCAAAGTGATATATGGAAGTCCATGGAGGGCTACAGGGAAAAAGAAAATATCATCAGATAAAAACTGGAAAGAATCTTTCTGAGAAACTACTTTGTGTTCTTTGAATTCATCTGACAGAGTTACAGCTTTCTCCTCAAGAAGCCGTTCGCTAAGATCATTCTTTCGGAATTTCAAAGTGATATTTGGAAGACATTAGACGGCCATGGTGAAACAGAAAATATCCTCAGATAAAAACTGCAAAGAGGCTTTCTGAGAAACTGCTTTGTGTTCTGTGAATTCATCTTAAAGAGTTACAGCTTTCCCCTCAAGAAGCCGATCGCTAAGACTGTTCTTCTGGAATTTGCAAAGTAATATTTTATAGCCCATAGAGGGTTATGGTTAAAAAGAAAATATACTCAGATAAAAATTGGAAAGAAACATTCTGAGAAACTGCTTTGTGATGTGTGACTTACATCCCAGATTTACAGCAGTATTTCGTGGAGCTGCTTGTTAGCTTTATTTCTGTGGAATCTGAGAACTGATATTTTGGATCTCTTGGAAGACTGTAGTGCCAAATAAAATATCCTCCAATAGAAATGAGAAATAAGCTTTCTGAGAAACTTCTTTGTGATCTGTGAAGTCATCTCACAGAGTTACAGCTTTCCCCTCAAGAAACCTTTCGCTAAGACTGTTCTTGTGGAATTTGCAAAGTGATGTTTGGAAGCCCATGGAGGGCTCTGGGGAAAAAGTAAATATCCTCAGATAAAAATTGGAAAGAAGTCTCTGAGAAACTGCTTTGTGAAGTGTGACTTCCACTCCCTGAGTTACAGCTGTATTTCCTCGTGCTATTTACTGGCCACTTTCTGTGAAATCTGAGAACTCATATTTCAGACCCCATGAAAGACTATAGGGCCAAAGGAAATATCCTCTGAAAGAAATTAGAAAGAAGCTTTCTGAGAAACTGCTTTGTGATCTGTGAATTCATCCCACAGAGTTACAGCATTCCTCTCAAGAAGAGTATCGCTAAGACAGTTCTTGTGGAATTTTCAAAGTGATATTTGGAAGCCCATGAAGGGCTGTAGGAAAAAAGTAAATATCCTCAGATAAAAACTGGAAGGAAGCTTTGTGAGAAACTTCTTTGTGATCTGTGAATTCATCTCACAGAGTTATAGCTGTCCCCTCAAAAAGCCTTTCGCTAAGACTGTTCTTGTGGAATTTGCAAAGTGATATTTGGAAGCCCATAGAGGGCTATGTTGAAAAAGAAAATATCCTCAGATAAAAACTGGAAAGAAGCATTCTGAGAAATTGCTTTGTGATGTGTGACTTCCACTCACTGAGTAATAGCTGTATTTCGTGGAGCTCTTTGCTAGCCTTCTTTCTGTGGAATCTGACAACTGATATTTTGGATTTGATGGAAGACTATAGGCCTAAAGGAAATATCCTATGATAGAAATGAGAAAGAAGCTTTCTGAGAAACTTCTTTGTGATCTGTGATTCTTTTCACAGTGTCACAGCTTTCCCTTCAAGAAGCCTTTCACTAAGACTGTTCTTGTGGAATTTGCAAAGTGATATTTGGAAGCCCATGAAGGGATACGGTGAAAAAGAAAATATCCTCAGACAAAAACTGGAAAGAAGCTTTCTGAGAAACTGCTTTGTGTTCTCTGAAATAATCTCACAGACATACATCTGTTTTTCATGTGTCTCTTTGCTAGCCTTATTTCTGTGGAATCTGAGAACAGATATTTCGGATCTCTTTGAAGACTAGAGAGCCAAAGGAAATATCCTCTGATAACAAAGAGAAAGAAGCTTTCTGAGAAACTTCTTTGTGTTCTGTGAAATCATCTCACAGAGTTACAGCTTTCCCTTCAAGAAGCCGTTCACTAAGACTATTCTTGTGGAATTTTCAAAGTGATATTTGGAAGCCCATAGAGTTCTGTGGTGAAAAAGAAAATATCCTCAGATAAAAACTGGAAAGAAGTTTCTGAGAAACTGCTTTGTGATGTGCGACTTCCACTCCCTGAGTTACAGCTGTATTTCATCGTGCTGTTTGCTAGAGTTATATCTGTGGAATCTGGGAACTGATATTTCGGATCCCTTGGAAGACTACAGGGCCAAAGGAAATATCCTCTGATAGAAATGAGAAAGAAGCTTTCTAAGAAACTGCTTTGTGATCTGTGAATTCATCTTACAGAATTACAGCTTTCCCCTCAATAAGCCTTTGGCTAATTCTGTTCTTGTGGAATTTGCAAAGTGATATTTGGAAGCCCTTGGAGGGCTATGGGAAAAACAAAATATCCTCAGATAAAAACTGGAAAGAAGCTTTCTGAGAAACTGCTTTGTGTTCTGTGAATTCATCTCACAGAGTTAAAGCTTTCCCCTCAAGAAGCCTTTCACTAATTCTGTTCTTGTGGAATTTGCAAAGTGATATTTGGAAGCCAATGGAGGTCTTAGGGGAAAAAGAAAATATCCTCAGATAAAAACTGTAAAGAAGTCACTGAGAAACTGCTTTGTGATGTGTGATTTCCACTCCCTGAGTTGCAGCTTTATTTCATCGTGCTGTTTGCTAGCCTTATTTCTGTGGAATATGAGAACAGATATTTCGGATCCCTTGAAAGACTATACGGCCAAATGAAATATCCTCTGAAAGAAATGAGAAAGAAGCTTTATGAAAAACTTCTTTGTGATCTGTGAATTCATCCCACAGAGTTACAGCTTTCCTCTCAAGAAGACTATCGCTAAGATTGTTCTTGTGGAATTTTCAAAGTGATATTTGGAAGCCCATGAAGGGCTATGGGGAAAAGTAAATCTCCTCAGATAAAAACTGGACGGAAGCTTTCTGAGAAACTTCTTTGTGATCTGTGAATTCAT